>NC_091294.1:22304236-22391736 GCF_038502225.1 Cherax quadricarinatus
GAGACTTCTGAATACATAAACACTTTCAGACAAAGAATAATAGAGTGGAATAACCTTGAATGATACATTGGAAGCTGACTCCATACAGTGATTGAAAAGTAAACATGACTGTGACAAAGATAATTAGTATCAGTTTGATGAACATTACGGAGACTAGATAGTGCTGGCATTCACCCTCCCACTAACTCAAATAAAAAATTACATTACACTAGTGTTTACAATAAGTCGATTCATATATCACGAGCCTTCATAGTATTTAGTCTTGGAAAGCTAATATCCAGAATTGACTGGGCTTTATAGAAAGGATAGGGATTGATGATGGACACTCAGGTGTATGCATGCATGGGATTGGGATTTGAAGTGTAGTGAGGCATGCATTTTACAGTGGGGTACGGGGGAGGCTGGATATGGGTAATTATCTGTTTAACTACAGTTGTAGTCTTGTTTGTTGTTACTTGAGTAGATCTATGCTTATGGCACCCTCTTTCTTAATTTATCATGTATATTTTTTAAATTTCCAGGGGTTGTAAAACACATTACCTTCTATTTGAATCCATTCCAGTCATCTGCAACCCTTTGAAAAGAAGTACGTTCTGTTGTGTTTTCTGCATTTTTCATAATTTAGAACTTTCGGCCTCTTGTTACTGGATCAAAAAAAATCATACCTAGTTTTTTATATCTTTTAAAAGGAGGGCATTTTTAAGCATTAATAATATTTTGTAGGTCATGTTTGGAGTTAATTTTAAGGTTAATTTGTTTCTTCAGGTGTGGCCATCATAGTACTGCCTACATATTCTAGTCCAGGATCAACATTCAAAAAAAAAAAAAAAAATGATTCAACCTTTCCCCATTTATGTTTTTGAAAGCTGTTTTGAATTTGCCATCATTGCATATGATATACGATTGCATTTATGCAACTGTTTAGTAAAACTATTATCTGCTATTTATGATCTCCTCAAGATCATTTTCTTTCTCAGCTGTTTTGAAGATTTTTATCATAATCTATACTCTGCATGAGTTCTGTTTCCACTTTTTTTCATTTACTTGGCAAAAGTTGCAGTACTATGGCTGGAATAAGTCACAATAAGAAAACAAAATTGACAGCTGGTTAATATTTTAGATCGTCCTTTCTTCTCTCTTCCAGGATGACATCACTGTTCAGTTTTTACTTCTAATTTCATCAGCCATTTATCACAAACTGCTCAGTTTATCCAGATTTTCCTGCCGTGATTCAGACATGATTATATTTTACCTTGGTTTATACGTATAAATCAAGAATATAACAGGCCATTGTTGATCCTTGTAGATATATTGCTGCATTCTGTACTATAGTGATAGCTCTCCATTTGTCATGACTGTTTCGTTTTCATTTTTTAAACAAAATTGTCCGTTCATTGTAATTTTTTTTTTCTTTTTTTTTTTTTTTTAATTTCTAACAAATTCTGCTATGGTATGAGAAACTTTTATCAAATGAGTTTTTTAAAATTCTGTATTATCACCTGTATTTGCACTCAGCCTATCCATCTGTTGGCTTTGTTATGTCTTAACCCTTTGACTGTTTTGGTCGTACATGTATATGTATACGTCTTATGAGCCACCGTTTTTGATGTTACTCATAAATTCTAGCGGCTTCAAATCAAGCAGGAGAAAGCTGGTAGGCCCATGTGGGAGAGAATGGGTCTGTGTGGTCAGTGTGTACCGTATAAAAAAATCCTGCAGCACGCAGTGCATAAGAAAAAACCTCCGACCGTTTTTTTTTTATAATTAAAATGCCAAATTTGTGGTCTATTTTCGTATAGTATTTATAGTTGTACATGTATTCTTGTTTTCTTGCTCTCATTTGATAGAATCGAAAACATACTATAGAAATGGAGGTGATTTGATTGGTTTTACTATGAAAAGAACCTTGAAATGGAGCTCAAAGTAGGGGAAATGTTTGATTTTTGCTGATGTTCAAAAGTAAACAAATGATGTCATTGTCCAATAAATGTCCAACTAGCCATTCTAATATGCAGTTATGATTGGATTGACTTTATTTATACAATTATTACAATATTGGAGTAGTCTGCATAACAGTAAATCTTCCATTTTTTGTTTGAATAAAAATTCAAAATAGAAAGCAAGAGTAATATCAGAGGGACCTGAAGATGTGACTGATGAACAAAGAAAATGTTATTTTAGAGCCAGGAATGTCTGCATTGTTCATTCTGGACCCTATTTTGAAATTGGCATATTTTTTAATTTTCGTGAAATTGGCCAAATTGCAAATTTCTGACCACGTCATTGGATAGTTGAAATCGGTAAATGGGCAGTTTCTTGTACTCATTCGATAGAAAAAATGGAGTTCTAAAGAAATAGCTATGAGTTTGGTCAACTGGAGCAATGGAATTAGCTGAAAATAGGGCTCAAAGTGGGCGAAATCGCCGATTCGTAAATATCGCTGAGGTCGCTAACTTCGTGAGAGCATAATTCTGTCAGTTTTCCATCAAATTTCATTCTTTTGGTGTCATTACAATCAGGAAAAGATTCTCTATCATTTCATAAGTTTTTTTTTTTTTTTGAAACTTTGCGACACCAGGAGACACATCAGGATTTGGGGTTGTGACAGTCAAGGGGTTAATTACTGTATGTGACAAAAATATGATGAATATAAAGTGATGTACAGATCCACCATCACAAATCCGGCATCATTGGGACCTGTAGTGTGCCGGATTACAGAGTGGTTAGGTTAGAATACAATTAATAAAGTTAACCAATTTGACTTAAACAAGAAAGTTCATTGAACATCGGCAAAAATTGAACATTTCCGCTACTTTGAGCTCATTTTCAAGGTACTTTTCATCGTGAAACCAGTCAAAACATCTATTATTGTAATATATCTTCCATTCTATCAAATGAGACCAACAAAATGAGAATACAACCATTTATGGTTGTATTCCGTTATTTATCGTCCGATTTTTTTCATTTTAGATGTACGTTAAGAAGCACCTTTCCATCATACATTGCCCAAGTTTCAATAAGATAGCCCAACAAACAACTGAGAAAAAATATTTACCAAAAATCATATATGGCAAGCCCAAGCCATGTACTGGAAATAAGTCACTTTGACTTTTTTTTGACTTATCCTAGGTTCTCTATACATACACTGCTATGTATGATAATTTATGTAATTGTAATTGTGTATACCTGAATAAACTTATTTCTATTCTGTCGACTGAGTACAAGGAACCGCCCATTCACCTATTTCAACTACCCAATAAAGTGGTTAGAAATTGGCAAATTGGTCAATTTCATACAAATTTCAAAAGATGCCAATTTCAAAATAGGGTCCAGAATAAACACTGCAGACATTCCTGGTACTAAAATAACACTTTCTCTGTTCATTAGCCATGGCTGCAGGCCCCTCTTATATTACTCTTGCTTACAATTTTGAATTTTTATTCACACAAACCTCTTCAAGGGGGGCTCCTTGGCGTGGTGAAGAGGCTCTTGGTCTGAGGAATTAGACCTGTCGGTCTACTCCCTCAGACCGAACCTAATTACCCCCCAATCCCCCGTTCCCTATCCCATCCTCCCCTTTTTCCTTTCCTCCTCCTCCTCCCCACCCCTCCCTTTTGCCCTTCCTTTTTGGCCTTTTTTTTTTTTTTTCCCACAGGCACGCTAGTTCCTAGGTAGGGGAAAGGGTACCGGGGTCCACCCCATTCCATTGAGGTTCTTGGCGGTGGCGTAGTTTGCCGTGGAATCTGGATTGCCTGGGGATGTCCTGATCCCTCTCCGGTATCCCGGAAGGTGGCTTTGGGTGTCTCTCGGGCGACGGGTGTATCTCTGGAAGCCACCTTTCGGATTCCGGGGGTGGTGGCCGAAGGAGGTATGCTTTGTGGCGGATTTCCGGCCGCCCTCTCTTTTGCCCACCGAGGTAGCTCGGCAGATGCGAGGTTGCTATCCCGGATTGCCGGCTTACTGGCATGATGGGTAGGGTATGGCACGGGTTCCATGCTGCACCTGCGCTACTTGCGGTGCTGAGGTCCTCTTGGGCGCGGAGGGAGATTTCTGGCCCTTTCATTCCTCCTAGGAACTATCCCTCCCCGGTCCCCCCTTATTTTATTCTTTTTTTTTATTTTTATTTTCTTTTCTTCTTTCTTTTTTTTTCTTAAAAACAAAAAGAAAGAAGTAACCTAACCATGGCAGCCCTAGTCCATGAACCTGCTACCCCCGGGCCCCTTCTTGATACCGCACCCCGTTCTGACCCCGCCTCGTCTTTGGACCACTCTTCGGACACTCCTCATGCCTCTGTACCTCTTGCCGGTGCTGTTTCCTCACCCGCTTCAGGTACTGAGGCCTCGACTGACTCCTTCGATTTATCTGACCTTCGCTCTCCTCTGACTATGCTTCTGGCCTCTCCCTCTACGGTGCGGCAATTTTCGAATCGCCGGCCCGTTCCACATCGGACCAACTCTGGTCCCACGCCTAAACGACAACGACAATTACCTGCTGATGATACTTCTCCACCTTCTCGTTCTTCTCAGAAAAGATCGACACGTCCTTCACTACCTTTCCACGCTCAGTTTCAGACTGCACAATGGACTAAATTCTTCACTTTACGACCGATTTCCTGTACTGCCTATCTTTCTGACCACAGTATTGGCAAGGCACTCCTATGCCATGTTGGTAAAGATATTTCTTTTCATGCTCTTAAGAGCGGTACGCGCATCGTCACCGTACAGAATGCTACCCAGGCTCATGAGCTTTCTCGTCTTTCCCATATCGATACTGTTCCTGTAACTATTGAAAAGCATCATTCCCTCAATTCTTGTAGTGGTACCATCATTCTGCCCCATACCATAGTTCAACAAAATTTCCAGACATGTGGCACTGACATTCTTGAACAGCTGGAACTCCAAGATCTCCCAATCCTCAAGGTAGACACTTATGTTCTTCCTGCCTGCGGGCGGAGACAATACCCTAGTAATGTGGCTCGTTTAACTTTTGACAGCCATGAACTCCCATCCTCAGTTTATGTAGCAGGACATCGGTTACAAGTTTGAAAGGTGATCCCTACACCGCAACAGTGTAGAAATTGCTGGCGATTTGGCCATCCAGCGAAATATTGCAGATCTATCGCCGAATGCCCAGTCTGTGGTGCCGATGACCATTCTAATACGTCTTGCAATCGACCTCCCTCTTGCCTTAATTGTCGTGAGGCTCACCCTTCGTACTCTCGCCGTTGTCAAGTTTACTTAAACGAGCGGGAAATCCGTTACCTCAAAGAGGCAGAAGGTCTCCCTTATGCCATGGCAGTTTCTCATCTCCGCCTCCAAGGGAGACTACCTCGTGTTTCTTATTCCCGTGTTTCAAAACGTCCCCCCACTTCTGGTATCCCATCTTCTGCACCCACCTCTGTGGTTACCTCTCCCATAGTCACTCCTGTAGCTAATTCTTTTGCTGTCCTCGGCTCAGACGTCCCTACTTCAACGTCTCAGTCTGATCTTGCTTCTTCATGTTCTCTCTCACAAGCCTCAGTAGCGACGAGATCTTGTAT
The DNA here is from genome assembly GCF_038502225.1 of Cherax quadricarinatus. Lineage (NCBI taxonomy): Eukaryota > Metazoa > Arthropoda > Malacostraca > Decapoda > Parastacidae > Cherax > Cherax quadricarinatus. The sequence continues at coordinate 22,309,776 of NC_091294.1, forward strand.
GACACTTCCTCCCAATCGTCCCTCTACTTCTCAAAAGTCAAAAAAAGGTCAGTTAACACCTCCTACCCATCTTCCACCTCCTCATTTTCCCTTCCCTGTCTCTGTACCTGGTTCTCCCCCTCTCACTGGCTCTGTTACAAGTGTAGAGGTTCACCCTCCTCCTCGTACTGTACCTTCCTCCCCTGTTCCCTCCCAAGTTTCTTCCTCTTCTGCCACCTCCCAGGTTTCTGCCTCTTCTGTCCCCTTCCACGCTTCTCCAGTTCCCTCCACCCTTCCGTCCCCCCCTACCTTGGTACAGTCCATTACAGTTCCAATCTTTACTCATCCTCCCCCTACCATTTCCAATATTGTCTCCCATACGACGTCTCTGAATTCTGAAACACTTGAAGCAATCTCTGAATATATTGCAGAGACCAAACCATCAATGGACACTGATCCACCCTCCGCTCCTTCTCTCTCCTCTACTCCATCTGCGCAACTCCTTTCTTCACAGCGCACCGTTCCTTCGCTGCTTGAACGTTTTCCACTGCCTCCGCATGTGGACTTTTCTAACCCCTCTAGTCCGTAGGAACCCTTACCTGCGGATTTCAGGTATCTTTATCATTGCCAATCATGGCCTATTTACAGTGGAATATACGCGGCCTCAGGGGTAATCGGGGTGAGCTTCAGATGTTACTCTCCCAGTTTTTCCCTGTTGGTGTTTGCTTACAAGAACCAAAATTACACTCTGCTGTTATCTCTCCCATCTCAGGCTATAATTTATTGTATTCTTCAGATCCTTTTCCTGATGGGACCTTTAATGAAAGTGCCCTTCTTCTACACACTGATATTCCGTACCATCAGCTATTTGTTCGTACTTCGCTGCATTACACAGCAGCCCGTATCCACTTGCGTAGGTGGTATACGCTCTGTTCTTTATATCTCTTTCCTTCTCGGGCATTATCTATTCCGGATATTGCCTTTCTTGTTTCGTCATTACCACCACCGATTCTGTTACTTTGTGATTTTAATGCCCACCATTTCCTCTGGGGGGGTCTCACTGTGATTCCCGTGGCATTCAGTTAGAGGCTTTTCTTGCCACCCACCCCCTCCATGTTTTAAATACAGGTACTCACACCCATTTTGATCCTCGGACTCACACTCTCTCTTGCATCGATCTCTCAGTCTGCTCTTCCTCCGCCGCACTAGACTTCACTTGGTCTGCTCTTCTGGACTTACATGACAGCGATCATTTCCCAATCATTCTTACTTCCCCTTCATATTCACCACCTCTTCGCATCCCACGCTGGCAATTTGATCAGGCAAATTGGAACCTTTACTCACACCTAACTGTTTTTAGAGAGGTTCCTTCTTCGTCCTCCATTGATGAGCTTTTACACCTCTTCTCATCCTCCATTTTAACCGCAGCTTCTCATTCTATACCCCAAACTTCGGGCAGGCTTTCTCAGAAATGAGTGCCTTGGTGGTCTCCTGCTTGTGCTCGTGCAGTACGTTTGAAACGCGCTGCATGGGGCAGGTACCGGTACAATAGAACCACAGAGAGACTTCTTGAATTTAAGCAGAAGCGTGCGATCGCTCGCCGTGTCATCCGTAACGCTAAACGCACTTGCTGGCGAGATTATGTCTCCACCATCACCTCTGCTTCCTCTATGAGTGCAGTCTGGAAAAAAGTACGAAAACTGAGTGGTAAATATTCTCCTGACCCGGCTCCTGTTCTGCGGGTTGCCGGTGTTGATATAGCAAACCCACTAGATGTTGCCAATGAAATTGGCAATCATCTGGTCCGTATAGGGACTCCATCTATGCCCCTCATTTCTTTCCTCAAAGTCTGCCAGAGAGTTAGCACCCTTGGACTTTTCTTCTCTCAGAGAAGAACAGTATAATGTGCCTTTTACACTTCAAGAACTGGAGGCAACACTCTCAGCTTGCCGATCATCGGCAGCTGGGCCCGACGACATTCATATTCGTATGCTACAACATTTACATCAGTCAGCCCTTGCAGTCCTATTACGCCTTTACAATCTTATTTGGTCTCAAGGAGTTCTTCCACAGCTATGGAAATCCGCCATTGTTCTCCCTTTCCGCAAACCAGGCACTACGGGACATGAAACCTCCCACTATCGTCCCATTGCTCTTACCAGTACAGTTTGCAAAGTGATGGAACGCCTAGTAAATAGACGTTTAGTGTGGTATTTAGAGACACACAACAGTCTCTCCACTCGTCAATATGGCTTTCGTAAGGGACGTTCTACCATAGACCCCTTACTACGCTTGGATACGTATGTTCGTAATGCCTTTGCGAATAACCACTCAGTTATTGCCATATTTTTTGACCTTGAGAAGGCATATGACACAACTTGGAGGTATAATATTTTAGCCCAAGCCCACTCCTTAGGCCTTCGAGGCAATCTACCATCCTTCCTTAAGAACTTTTTAACTGACAGGCATTTCCGTGTTCAGGTTAATAATGTGCTCTCCCCGGACTTTATCCAAGCTGAAGGTGTCCCCCAGGGATGTGTTCTGAGCACAACACTTTTTCTCCTTGCTATTAATGATTTGGCCTCTAGTCTTCCATCAAATATTTGGTCATCACTCTATGTTGATGACTTCGCTATTGCCTGTGCAGGCGCTGACTATCACCTTATTACAGTTTCTCTCCAGCATGCAGTTGACCGTGTTTCCAATTGGGCCACCACACGTGGGTTTAAATTTTCCAGCACTAAAACCCACCAAATTACTTTCACTAGACGCTCTGTCATCTCCGATCATCCTTTGTACCTCTATGGCTCCCTTATCCCTGAACGTGATACAGTTAAGTTTCTGGGCCTCCTCTTTGATCGTAGGTTATCCTGGAAACCTCACATTACCTCTGTGAAGGCAACTTGCCACAGCCGGCTGAACCTCCTTAAAACCCTTGCTCATCTTTCATGGGGAGCTGATTGTCGAACCCTCCTTCGCCTACATTCCACCCTTATCTTATCGAAACTTGATTATGGTGACCAGATCTATTCAGCGGCATCTCCTGCTACTCTCTCTAGCCTTAACCCCATTCATCACCAAGGATTACGTTTATGCCTTGGTGCTTTTCGCTCTTCCCCTGTCGAGAGCCTCTATGCAGAAGCGAACGTTCCATCCTTATCCGATCGCCGTGATGCCCATTGCCTTCGCTACTATGTACGCTCTCATGATCTCCGCAATCCTTCCATTTATAGAATGGTCACTGATATTAGTAGACATTGTTTATTTGTTCGCCGCCCCTGTTTACTCCGTCCCTTCTCTCTTTGCCTTCATTCGCTCTTGTCTTCTCTTCAATTACCACCTTTCTATGTACATGTAGCATCTCACTTTTCCCTACCCCCCTGGGAAGTTCCAGCTGTTCGAGTCTGTTCTTTCTCTCTCCCTTGCTCGAAAGCCCAACTGTCTACGGTCGCTTCCCGCTCTCATTTTCTTGACCACTTTCACTCTCATTCTCATGCCATTGCTGTGTACACAGATGGCTCTAAGTCTTCTGACGGCGTAGGATTCGCAGCAGTGTTTCCGGACAGCGTTGTACAAGGGCATTTACTATCTTCGGCTAGTATTTTTACTGCTGAATTGTATGCCATCCTTACAGCACTTATCCGTATTGCATCTATGCCTGTGTCATCATTTGTGGTTGTCTCAGACTCCCTTAGTGCTTTACAGGCTATACAGAAATTTGATACACCTCACCCCTTAGTCCTCCGTATCCAACTTTGGCTATGTCGCATCTTTACCAAGCATAAAGATATAGTTTTTTGTTGGGTCCCTGGTCATGTTGACGTACAAGGCAATGAACAGGCAGACACTGCTGCGCGGTCAGCAGTACATGACCTACCAGTTTCATGTAGAGGTATTCCATTTACGGACTATTTTGCTGCAATATCTTCCCAACTTCACACCTGTTGGCAACAACGTTGGTCTACTATGCTCGGCAACAAACTTCAATCTATTAAACCGAGTATAGGTTACTGGCCGTCTTCTTATCACCAGTGTCGAAGTTGGGAGACTACTCTCTCCCGTCTTCGCATTGGCCATACTCGTCTTACTCATGGATATCTCATGGAGAGGCGCCCTGCTCCTCTCTGTGAGAATTGCCAAGTTCCATTATCAGTCAGCCACATTCTGTTGGACTGCCCACTTTATCAACGAGCACTCAAAATTTACCTCCATCGTCGTCTTCGCTCTGCTGCTCTCTCTTTACCTTCCCTTCTCGCTGATGGACCCACCTTTCATCCAGACTCTCTCATTGACTTTTTGACAACAACTGACTTACTTCACAAATTCTGATACCTTCAGCCCTTTCTACTTCAATCTCTTGCTACCCCCTTCCCCCGTACTATCCCCTGCCCCGCTGTTTTCTGTAACCTACTGATCATCCCTCCTCCCTTCTGCCATCCAATACCCTCGCTTCCTTCCCTACCCTGCAGCGCTGTATAGCCCTTGTGGCTTAGCGCTTCTTTTTGATTATAATAATAATAATAATCACACAAAAAATTGAAGATTTACTGTTATGCAGACTACTGCATTATTGTAATACAGTGGACCCCCGGTTAACGATTTTAATCCGTGTAAGAGGGGTAATTGTTATGCGAAATAATCACTATGTGAATGAATTTTCCCCATAAGAAATAATGGAAATCAAATTAATCCGTGCAAGACACCCAAAAGTATGAAAAAAAAAATTTTACCACATGAAATATACATTTTCCCACACACAAAGAGAAGGATACATGCACAATAGTAGAGTAGTACATGCACAGTATATATTGTGCATGTACTAGTCTACTAAATGAAGAATAAATGACACTTACCTTTATTGAAGATGCAGCAATGACTGATGAGACACTGTGTCCTGGGAGTGCCTTTTCCTCCTGAGTACTGTAGGTCCTGTTTGGCATTTTCTTCCAGAACAGGCCTTATCACACTGTGTATGCCACTACGATTCTTAAATCTCTCAAACCAACCTTTGCTGGCTTTAAATTCACCAATATGAGCACTAGTTCCAGGCATTTTTCCCTGTTCACCTGGGTGTTAGTCGACTTGTGTGGGTTGCATCCTGGGAGACAAGATTAAGGACCCCAATGGAAATAAGTTAGACAGTCTTCGATGACACTGACTTTTTTGGGTTATCCTGGGTGGCAAATCCTCTGGGGTTAATTGTTTCTTGGTATTCTCAATAAGCCACACCAACAACGGTGCTCCAGCAGCAGCAGCAGCAGCAGCTGACAGTGCAGCAGCAGCAGCAGCTGTACCACCAATAGTAGCGATGGTTGATTGGGGTTTATTATACAACCTGGCCAGCTCGGAGACATGCACTCCACTTTCATACTTATCAATGATCTTTTTCTTCATCTCTATTGTAATTCTCACCCTTATTGCTGTAGGGTTGGCACTAGAAGCTTTCTTGGGGCCCATGGTCACTTATTTTCCAGAAAAAGCACCGAAAACACTGTAATAATACGAAATATTCCGATTGTATGCTTGGATGTTACCGCGGAGGCTGGCTGGTAAACAATGCCACCGGCGGAACATGTGAGCGTGGCTCAGGCCGCGTCTCGGACGAAAATCGGTAAGCGGGTTTTTAAGCGGTATGTGAGGCAAAATTTTTGCGATTAAAGTAAGCGGTATGCGAAATAATCGCTATGTGATGCCATCGTTATGCGGGGGTCCACTGTAATTGTATAAATAATGTCAACCCATTCATGACTGCATATTGGAATTTGGACTCGCCAGTTGGGCACGTAGTGGAGGGTGATGTCATTTGTTTAGTCTTGAACATTGCCAAAGAATCAAACATTTCCACTACTTTGAGCTCAATTTCAAGGTACAGTACTTTTCATTGTGAAACCAATGTATATACCTGAATGAACTTCTATTCTGTTTACTGAAGACAAGGAACTGTTATAAACATCTACAGAGTACCACAGTCAAATATTTACCACTTTAGTGAAAAACTAGGAAACATGATTACTGATGCACACATGAATAAAGACCGCCTGCTACTAACAGGAGATTTCAACATAAACTTACTACACGACCAGAACCCACAAATAACCGAATTCACAAACAATATGAGCAACTGCCTGTTGCTACCAACAATATCTAAACCTACAAGAATCACCGAGACAAGTATCTCCTTAATAGACCACATCTGGACTAACACCATATCCCCTTTAAAATCAGGCATAATCACAGACAACACTACAGACCACTACCCAACCTTTCTCATAACTAATCTGGGCAAACTGCCACAAGGCATTACTAAAGTAACCTTCAGACTACATAACAAGACAGCTGTTAACAACTTTATAGCAGCTATGAATAACATCGATTGGCAAAATGAGCTCGAAACATATACAGATGTGAATGAATATATAGATAATTTTCTAAAAAAAAGCCCATTGCCTCTACAACAAACATTGCCCCAAAAAACTAAACAGATCACAGCAAAGAGACTGAACAATCCCTGGCTAACACCCAGCATCCTCAAATCCATTAACACAAAGCACAAATATGAAAAACAGTATAGAATGGGTCAGATAACTAGAGAACAGTCAAAACGTTACTCGTCAGCTCTTACCAGCCTGATAAGAAGATCTAAAAAATTGTATTATGAAAATAGATTATTTAACATCAAAGGTGATATGGAAAAGACCTGGAAAACTCTGTCTGAAATTCTTGGAACTAAAAAGTTATCCAAAAAGAAACCAGTAAAACTAACAAAATCAGATGAACCCCTACTCACACCTACTGAAACAGCAAACAGACTCACTGTTTTCTTCTCCACCATAGGAAGAAATCTAGCCAACAAAATACCAAGCTCAAACACCCGTCCATCAGACTACCTCAGGTACCTACCCAAATACGCTATTCCTAGCTCCAACCAACCCACTAGAGGTCTCGTTCATCATCAGCACCCTTAACCCTTTCAGGGTTTCCGACGTACTTGTACAGCTTACACATCAGGGTTATTGACGTACTAGAACGCCTGAATTCTAGCACCTTCAAATCTAGTTAGAGAAAGCTGGTAGGCCTACATATGAAAGAATTGGTCTATGTGGTCAGTGTGCACAGTATGAAAAAATCTTGCAGCACACAGTGCATAATGAGAAAAAAATTCTGACCGTGTTTTTGGTTTAAAACGGTGTATTTTCGTATGGTATTTATGGTTGTATTTTAGTTTTCCTGGTCTCATTTTATAGAATGGAAGACATATTACAGAAATTGAGATGATTTTGATTGGTTTCATAATGAAAAGTACCTTGAAATTGAGCTCAAAGTAGCAGAAATGTTTGATTTTTACCAAAGTTCAAAAGTAAACAAATCATGCCATGCTGGTGACTCTAATATTCTTTCACAAGTGCGCTAATATTATGTATACCATTTCTATACCATTTATACACTAATGCAGTAGTCTGCATAACAGTAAATCTTCTATTTTTTGTGAGAATAAAAATTCAAAGTGGAAAGCAAAAGAGATGTAAAAGGGGCCTGGGGACATGACTAATGAACAGAGAAAATGTTATTTTAGTGCCAGGAATGTCTTTCTTGTTTATTCTGGACCCTATTTGGAAATTGGCACCTTCTGAAATTTATGTGAAACTGGCAAAATTGCCAATTTCTGACCACTTTATTGGATGGTTGAAATCGGTAAATGGGTGGTTTCTTGTACTCATTCGATGGACAAAATGGAGTTCTAGCGAAATAATGATTTTTGTTGACTAGTACACAGGAATTGGCGGCCAAAAATAGGGTTCAAAGTGGGCAAAATCGTCGATGCGTAAACATTGCCGAGACTGCTAACTTCACGAAAGCATAATTCCGTAAGTTTTCCACCAAATTTCATACTTTTGGTGCTGTTATGATTGGGAAAAGATTTTCTATCATTTCATAAGAAAAAATAATTTTTTTTTTTCCGAAAAATTTTCAACCCTGAGAACAAGTTTAGGAGAGGGCCTCTCGACCCTGAAAGGGTTAAAAACAAGGCAGGAGACATAAACAACTTGCCTGCTTTTATGTACTAAAAAGCTTCTAAGTATTGTCACCAATTATTGCAACACTCTTTAACAAATCAATTGAATTATCCACCTTCCCAACAATCCTCAAAATAGCGAGGGTCACTCCGATCGATGAAGGAGGTGACCAAGCTGACTTGAATAACTACAGACCAATATCTAACTTACCACTGCTCTCTAAAATCTTTGAAAAATTAATTCATAGACGGATCTATTCCTACCTTGTCTCACACAACATATTAAACCCTTGTCAGTTTGGATTCAGAAATAGTAAAAGCACAAATGATACTATCATACACATACTAGAACTAATATATACCTCACTCGAAAAGAAAGAAGTCCCACTGGGGATTTTTATTGATTTATGTGAAGCTTTTGATACAGTCGACCATGAACTGCTGTACTCAAAATTAACGCACTGTGGTATCAGAGGCCACTCCCTCAACTACCTAAAGTCATACCTTAGTAGCAGAATTCAATATGTGTGTGCAAATGGTGCAAACTCTTCCACCCAACCAATCACAGTAGGAGTCCCACAAGGAAGTGTCCTTGGACCAGTCCTCTTTCTCGTCTACATCAATGATCTACTGAATGCATCACAGCTACTCAAACCCATATTATTTGCAGATGACACTACATACGTCTTCTCCCACCCAAACCCAGTCATACTCGCCAACACTGTCAGTGCCGAACTGCAGAAAATATCTGCCTGGATGATGACCAATAAGCTTACCTTGAATTCTGATAAAACCTATTTCATTCAATTTGGAAACAAAGCTGCAAATGTTCCACTTAACATAATGCTAAACGGATCATCAGTCACAAGACTTACAGAGGGAAAATTCCTAGGTATCCACCTTGAACATAAGAACATAAGAATGTAGGAACACTGCAGAAGGCCTACTGGCCCATACGAGGCAGGTCCTTATCAAAACGACATCTACCTAAAGCTACTCAAGAAATAACTCCCGTACCCCTTGACACCAATCAAACCCAGCCCCTCCCACTCATATATTTGTCCAGTCTCTTCTTAAAGCTACCCAAGGTCCTAACCTCTATCACCCCACTGGGAAGACTGTTCCACGCATCTACAACTCTGTTAGAAAACCAGTACTTACCTATGTCCTTTCTAAATCTAAATTTATCCAACTTAAATCCATTATTCCTGGTTCTTACCTGGTTCGACACCCTCAGTACTTTATTAATGTCTCCCTTGTTTATGCCTGTCATCCACTTATACACTTCAATGATATCTCCCCTCATTCTACGCCTCTCCAGAGAGTGGAGATTTAAGGCTTTAAGTCTATCTTCATACGGGAGGTTCCTTACACAGTAAATCATTTTAGTCATTCTTCTCTGTATGTTCTCTAATGAGTCTATGTCCATCCTGTAGTAAGGGGACCAAAACTGAGCAGCATAATCTAAATGAGGCCTCACTAGTGATGTATAGAGCTGTAAAATAACTTTTGGACTTCTGTTAGTTATACTTCTTGAGATAAATCCAAGTAATCTGTTGGCCTTGTTGCGCACACTGAGGCACTGCTGTCTTGGCTTTAGATTTCTGCTTACCATGACTCCCAAGTCTTTTTCACATTCTGTATGACCAAGCTCTACTTCACCTAGATTATAGCTTCGAGGGTTATTTTCATTACCTAGGGCAAGTACCTTACACTTATCCACATTAAACTTCATCTGCCATTTCTCAGACCAAGACATTAATTTGTTCAAATCATCCTGGAGTTCATTGATATCCTCCTCAGAGTGAATTATACGGCCTATCTTTGTATCATCAGCAAACTTACTCATGTCACTAGCAATCCCTTCATCAAGGTCATTAATGTAAATTATGAACAAGAGAGGGCCCAAAACTGATCCTTGTGGAACGCCACTAGTGACTAATCCCCATTCAGATTTCACTCCATTAATGGTAACTCTCTGCTTTCTATTGGTAAGCCATGCCTCAATCCATGCTAGAACTTTACAGTAGCCTTAAGTTCCAGACACACATACAACAAATCACCAAGAAAATCTCTAAGACTGTAGGCATGCTATCAAAGATACGGTACTACGTTCCACAATCAGCTCTCCTTGCACTTTACCATTCACTCTTATACCCTTATCTCACATATGGAATTTGGGCATGGGGATCAACAACATTAAATCACCTAGACCTCTAATAACCCAGCAAAAGGCAGCAGTCAGAATGATAACAAATTCCCACTCCTGACAGCATACTCCACCAATTTTCAAAAGTCTAAATCTGCTCACCGTTAAGAACATCCACACTTATTCATGTGCCTACTACATACACGGAACAATACATGCAAATATAAACCCTCCACTCAGACTTCTCCTTACCAACCTTAACAGGACACATGACTATAACACAAGACACAGATCTCTTTTTGATATACCTCGTGTCCATATCACACTGTGTAAAAACTCTATGCACAAAAAGGACCCCAAAATTTGGAATTCATTACCAGACAATACTAAAGAAACCCGGTTTGAAAATCAATTTAAGACTCTTCTCAAAAGCCACTTAATCACCCTAGACTAAATGCTAAATATTCAGAACTCACATACTCAACATGTATTCCTATATCATAATTTCAACGATTACCTTTGAACCTTTTATCCATTGTTGACAGGAATATAATTGAATCATTGTTTTCACAAAAAGCATTTTTGAATATGTGAATATATCTTTTTCTTTCTTTCAACACACCGGCCAAATCCCACCGAGGCGGGGTGGCCCAAAAGGAAAAACGAAGGTTTCTCCTTTTACATTTAGTAATATATACAGGAGAGGAGGTTACTAGCCCCATTGCTCCTGGCATTTTAGTCGCCTCTTACAACACGCATGGCTTACGGATGAAGAATTCTGTTCCACTTCCCCATGGAGATAAGAGGAAATAAACAAGAACTACTATATAAATTAGATTAACTTATAATTAATAACCTACTGTACAACTACGATATAATTAGTATTCTACTGTACATCTATGATATAATTCTTAGTGTTAAGTAGTCAGTAAGCCAGTAATGTTAAGTTGGCCCATAATGCCTTGGCATAATAGAGGCTCTCTTTGCATTGCAACCCTTTATTGTAAATACATAATCTCAATGTACTATTTGCAAAGACATAAATAAATAAATAAAATGAAAATCAGCTCTGTTTCTGTAATATATATTCCATTCAGTCATGTGAGACAAAAAAAAATGAGAATACAACGATAAAAACCACATGAAAATATACCGCAAAGGGGCCACTCTTGGCTGAGAAGTGAACTCTGTTATTTATGGTCTGATTTCTTTCGCTTTTGGCGTACGTTAAGAAGCATCTTTCCATCATACATTGCCCAAGTTTCAGTAAGATAACCCAGCAAACAACTGAGAAAAATAAAATATTTACCAAAAATCATATATGGCAAGCCCAAGCCAGGTGCTAGAAATAAGTCACTTTGTCTCTACATATATATGGCTATGTATGATAATCTGTGTAGAGAAAATAACTTTTTTGCTTCAGTTTTATGGTGCATTACGAGCATATATTACAGTTAGTCCTGTGCTATACTCTGTTTTCTCTAATATAAGACAGAGGTAGGAGAATGGTACTTGTGTCCCACATCCTCTTCATACCTCCGTCGAAGTGCTTGGTATTATGCTAAATATTATTCATTCTAGAGTACGTGTATTTAACACTTTTCTATGTTATTTATATTGTTTATTATAGTATTACAGTAGGGCCCCACTTTACGGCGTTTCGCTTTATGGCGTTCCTCTAATACGGTCATTTCAAATTATGACCAAAACTCTCTATACGGCTCCCCCCACCTGACTTTGTAATACGGCCACCATGCTCCACTCGGTTTGTTTACATTCTCTGTGAGATCCGTAAGCACTAATTCTCTCCATTATGTCTGAAAACTCCAAAATTATACTTACGTATACCTGTACCTAAATAAACTTGCACACTGTGCTGGCATGCAGGTACATATTAACCCTTAACCCTTTGAGGGTTTCGGACGTACTAGTACGGCTTACGACCCAGGGTTTTTGACGTACTAGTACGCCTAAATTCTACCGCCCTCAAATCTAGTGGGAGAAAGCTGGTAGGTCTTCATATGAAAGAATGGGTCTATGTGGTCAGTGTGCACAGTCTAAAAAAAATCCTGCAGCACACAGTGCATAATGAGAAAAAAAAAACTTTGACCGTTTTTTTGGAATAAAACGACGACTTTGCACTGTATTTTCGTATGGTATTTATTGTTGTATTCTAGTTTTCTTGGTCTCATTTTATAGAATGGAAGACATATTACAGAAATTGAGATGATTTTGACTGGTTTTACAATGAAAGATACCTTGAAATTGAGCTCAAAGTAGCAGAAATGTTCGATTTTTACCAAATTTCAAAAGTAAACAAATTGTGCCAATGGTCCAATACACGTCAACTGGTGAGTCTAATATTCTTTCACAAGTGCGCCAATAATATTTATACCATTTTTTACACTAATGCAGTAGTCTGCATAACAGTAAATCTTATATTTTTTGTGAGAATAAAAATTCAAAGTGGAAAGCAAAAGAATATAAGAGGGGCCTTGAGACGTGACTAATGACCAGAGGAAATGTCATTTTAGTGCCAGGAATGTCTTTCTTGTTTATTCTGGACCCTATTTGGAAATTGGCATCTTTTGAAATTTGTATGAAATTGGCAAAATTGCTAAATTCTGACCACTGTATTGGAAAGTTGAATTTCATAAATGGGTGGTTTCTTGCAGCCATTCGATAGAAAAAAATGGAGTTCTAGCAAAATATTCATGTTTTTTGTCGACTAGTGCAGTGGAATTGGCCGAAAATGGGGCTCAAAGTGGGCAAAATCGCCGATGCGTAAATATTCCCGAGACCGCTAACTTTGCAAGAGCATAATTCCGTAAGTTTTTCATCAAATTTCAAACTTTTGGTGTCTTTATGATCTGGAAAAGATTCTCTATCTTTTCATAAGATAAAATTATTATTTTTTTTTTAAATTTGGCCGACCCTGAGAACGAGTTTCGGAGAGGGCCTGTCGACCCTCAAAGGGTTAAACGGTCCAAACAGATCGACGTTCAAATTCGTAGTGCTACAAAAGTAGATCTACTTTTTTTTACATATTTTCAAATACATATAACAAAAAAATGTAGATAAGTTTTTTTTTACACATTTTCAGATGTAAAAAAAAAAAAAGATCTACATTTTTTTACATACTTTCGGATGTTGAAAAAAACGTATATATACATTTGGACCGTTTAACCCTTTGAGGGTCGACAGGCCCTCTCCGAAACTCGTTCTCAGGGTAGGCCAAATTTCAAAAAAAAAAAAAAAAAAAAAAATTTTCTTATGAAAAAATAGTTTTTTTTTTCTAAATATTATAGGCTAAACAAAAAAATTTTACCGTCAATACTTACCGAGATATGGAGGCGTGAAGTTTGCCAAAATTGAACAACATCTGGTAACATCGCCGACTGCCGTCACCCGGTATTTTTCTATTTACTTTTTTTATGTACTATTTTCAATTATTTTTCAATTTTTCTTTTTCTGAGTAACTTTTGTGGCCTCTGAGGCCAACATGATCAGTATTTTGTAAGTTATTTCTTTTTCAATGCTACACAATAAGGGCATAAACACTGTTGTCATTATTTTGTTTATAGAAAATATTTACACAAACAAACGATATGAAATGTTGTTTATTACTATTTTTCTATATTTTATATACACATATACAGTCACAGGGAATGTTTCTAGAAGTTCTGCAGCCTGTGGAACTCTTTGAAACATGGTGTCATGCACAGTGGAGTTTTGCACTCCTCACACATAAAACGAGTGTCTCTGCGTTGTTGTGGGCGTTCTTTTGTATGTGCACAGACATAACACCTCTTCTGAGCCTTTTTTCTTGAAAGCTGTAGCAGGCAGTTTTACCAGGAAGTGATCACCATGCTTCAGACGAGCAGGTAGTTGTTGATAATTTGGTGGGCGGTCAATTGCAGGTGCTGTTCCTTGGTACTTGAATACTATTTGTCTGATGACAGACAAACAGAATTCGCCGTACTGTGGTTTGTTTCTGGTCCTCATCTTATACATATTATAAGCATTGAGCATGGAAATGTCCAGAAGATGGCAAACCCAATCTGCATGTCACATTTGTCCACTGAATGCATGTTGAAGGTGTAATCAATCACAGCTGCAGGTTTTAGAATGGGTTCATTGCTCTCTCTATGCTGCCTGCCACTGTCTGCCATTTCATTAGGGTGAACTGATGACAACAGTGTGACATCTCGTTTGTCATGCCACCAAAATGCCATGATGTCATTGGCAGCAAACGCCTGCATCTCACCTCTACGAGTGCCAGCGTCAAACCTGGGCATATGTTTCCGATTTGCACGCACTGTGCCACACACATCTGTCATGTTCACTCACAAAAAATCACTGAGTGAGGGGCTTGTGTACCAGTTATCTGTATATAATATATGCCCCTTACCAAGGTATGGTTCTATCATTGTTCTAACCACATCACCTGAGATGCCCAATAACTTCCTGGTATTTTGCAATGTATAACTTCCAGTGTACACAATAATATCCAATACCAGACCACTGTAACAATCGCAAAGTACAAACAACTTTATACCAAAGCGTTTCCTCTTGCTTAGTATGTACTGCTTGAAAGAGAGTCTTCCTTTGAACAGAATCAAAGACTCGTCAATTACAAGCTTCCTGAAGGGATGAAAATCCGTACTGAATTTCACTTTCAGATACACAAACACATTCCTAATCTTATATAACCTGTCAGTTCTGTCAGGCCTGGTTTTGTCTGAGAAATGAAGCATACGTAACATTAGCACAAATCGATTCACTGGCATTATATCACTGAAACCTGGGGTTGCAATCAGGCGGTCTGTTGACCAGTATGATTTCACTTTGTGCTTATACACATGTGGCATAAGCATTATTGTGGTAAAGAAAAGATACATCTCAGCCACAGTTGCCTCCTTCCACTTGTGTAGACGTGATTTTGGTGAAAGTAATGTGTTTGCCATGGTGTACTCGTAGTATGTGTTGCTTTCCATGACAATACTTTCCATCAGTGGTTCGTCAAAGAATAACTCGAAACATTCCAGTTCAGTGGCATTGTTCCCAAGTGTACAAGATGGCCGTATTCCACTTTGGCTGTCATCAAACTGGTGGGCATTTGGAACAAAATTGACAGCTTCCTGCCAATCCCAGGTGCGGTCTGCTGGTGGGTACTGGACAATGACAGGTGGTTGTGGTTGTGGAGGTTGTGGTTGTGGAGGCTGGTGTGGTGGGTGGGTGGGGGATGGTGGCCTTTATTGTAGATCAGCTGAGGCAGCGGCGTGGGTGGCAGCATGGCCCACTGCTGGTGCCTCACCGCCGGCACCACTACCACCACGCACATTTTCCATCCCAATTGCAACAGTATCATCGTCATTTTCACTCTCCGTTCCTGTTGTACAGCCACGGGATGTACTCCGAGATGCACTCCTTCCCCTTGGAATAGCATATGGCACACTACCAGAGCACATATATCGTCGTATATACTGACGCTTCACTGGGGAATATTGCACTTCACTATCACTACTGGAACTAGTTTGAAGAGCTTGTAGTTCATATTCACTATCACTATCATCACCCATGCTGTCATCTGAGTCTGGGATTTGGGAAAATAGAAGTTTCCTCTTGGATTCTGGTACAACTGAATGTGAACAAGACGGCCCAGCACCAGAGGTGGAAAGCTGAGGGTCGTCTGGGTTTTCACCGATATTATGGTCATTAGTTTCGGTCAAAACCTCACCAAAACCTTGAAACTCATCTTCACTGGCACTTCCATCTGTATTAGAACTGTCACTGGGGAACAAAAGTGTCCCAAATCGCCGAGGAGTGAGGAGCTTCTTACCGCGAGGCATGGTGGACATTGTTTACTAAGATGGCGTTCCCACAATGCACCACTGGGTCCCAGATTTTTTTCTACCGCGCACACCGACCACACAGACCCATTCTCTCACATGTAGGCCTACCAGCCTTTTCCCACGAGATTTGACAGCGCTAGAATTTGTGCGTACTAGTACGTCAAAAACCCCTGTGCATAAGACGTACTAGTACGTCCGAAACCCTCAAAGGGTTAAGGGTTAAAATCAGTAAGGGCATCTTATGTCTCGAGACACCATATTAGTAATGATGATGATAATAATAATAATAATAATAATAATAATAATAATAATAATAATAATCACATAAACTAATTGCCAGATAACAAGTTTACACTAACATGTATTAACCCTTAAACGGTCCAAACAGATCGACGTTCAAATTCGTAGTGCTCCAAAAGTAGATCTACTTTTTTTTACATATTTTCAAATATAACAAAAAAATGTTGATAAAAGTTTTTTTTACACATTTTCAAATGTAAAACAAAAAAGAAGATCTACATTTTTTACATACTTTCAGATGTTGAAAAGACATATATATATGTGTTTGGACCATTTAACCCTTTCAGGGTCCAAGGCCCAAATCTGGAGTCACGCACCAGTGTCCAAGAATTTTCCACAAAAAAATTTGTTATTTTTTCTTATGAAATCGTAGAGAATCTTTTTGTGAAGGTAATAAAACAAAAAGTACGAAATTTGGTGGAAAATTGACTAAATTTTGATGTGTCAGCGATATTTACGAATCGGCGATTTTGCCGACTTTGACTCCCATTTTAGGCCAATTACATTATTCCAATCAACCAAATTCTTAGCTATTTCACTAGTATTACTTCTATTCTATCGATTGAGCACAAGAAATCGCCAAGTCAACTGTTTCAACTACAAAATAAAGTGATCGGAAATTGTTAATTTGGCCAATTTAACACAAAGTTCAAAATATTCCAATTTCAAAATAGGGTCCAGAATGAACAATGTAGGCATTCCTGGCACTAAACTAACATTTCCTCTGTTCATTAGTTATGTTTTGAGGCTTTACAAATAAATTCCATTTTGATTTTTTATTCACATAATGAATTTTTATTCACACCAAAAAATAGAAGATTTACTGTTATGCAATACTGTAATAATTGTATAAATATCATCACCATATTTGTGAATGTATATTAGACCCACCAGCTGATGTGTATTAGACGTGTGAGGTCGTTTGTTTACTCTTGAATATCGGCAAAAATTTAACATTTCCGCTACTTTGAACTCAGTTTCAAGCCATTTCCAATGCTAAAACCAATCAAAATCATCTCTATTTCTGTAATATGTCTTCCATTCTATCAAATGAGACCAAGAAATCGCAAATACAACTATAAAAAACATACGAAAAAACACTGCAAAGTTGCTGTTTTAATCGAAAAATCATGATTTCATTTTTTTCTCTCATTATACACAGTGTGCTGCAGGATCTGTTTTATGTGGTGCACACATACCACAAAGATGTATTCTCTCATATCTAGGCCCAAATGTACCACTCACAGTTTATCAGAGTGAGCTGAGCTCATGGCGTAGATCTACGGTTTGGACCCTGAACGCAAAGCCGTAGATCTACGGGACGGACCCTGAAAGGGTTAAGGGTTAAGTTAGCAATAGAACTAGGCATTAACCCTTTGAGGGTCGACAGGCCCTCTCCGAAACTCGTTCTCAGGGTCGGCCAAATTTAAAAAAAAAAAAAAAATATTTTCTCTTATGAAAAGATAGAGAATCTTTTCCCGATCATAAAGACACCAAAAGTTTGAAATTTGATAGAAAACTTACGGAATTATGCTCTTGCAAAGTTAGCGGTCTCGGCGATGTTTACGCATCGGCGATTTTGCCCACTTTGAGCCCCATTTTCGGCCAATTTCACTGTGCTAGTCGACAAAAAACATGAATATTTCGCTAGAACTCCATTTTTTCTATCGAATGGGTGCAAGAAACCACCCATTTATGAAATTCAACTATCCAGTACAGTGGTCAGAATTTAGCAATTTTGCCAATTTCACACAAATTTCAAAAGATGCCAATTTCCGAATAGGGTCCAGAATAAACAAGAAAGACATTCCTGGCACTAAAATGACATTTCCTCTAGTCATTAGTCACGTCTCAAGGCCCGTCTTATATTCTTTTGCTTTCCACTTTGAATTTTTATTCTCACAAAAAATATAAGATTTACTGTTATGCAGACTACTGCATTAGTGTAAAAAATGGTATAAATATTATTGGTGCACTTGTGAAAGAATATTAGACTCACCAGTTGACGTGTATTGCATGCTTGGCACGATTTGTTTACTTTTGAAGTTTGGTAAAAATCGAACATTTCTGCTACTTTGAGCTCAATTTCAAGGCACCTTTCATTGTAAAACCAGTCAAAATCATCTCAATTTCTGTAACATGTCTTCCATTCTATAAAATGAGACCAAGAAAACTAGAATACAACAATAAATACCATACGAAAATACACTGCAAAGTCGCTGATTTATTCCAAAAAAATGGTCAGTTTTTTTTTTCTCATTATGCACTGTGTGCTGCAGGATTTTTTTTAGACTGTGCACACTGACCACATAGACCCATTCTTTCATATGAAGGCCTACCAGCTTTCTCCCACTAGATTTGAGGCCGCTAGAATTTATGCGTACTAGTACGTCAAAAACCCCTACACGTAAGACGTACTAGTACGACCAAAACCCTCAAAGGGTTAAAAACAGTAAGTAAAATACACACACTTTACAATCATTATTTACCTTAAAATATTTGTAGCTCTAATGTAGGGTGAGAAGTGAGTAGTACATATTTATTTGTAGGAAATCAAGTGTGGGAGGTATGGTAGCCAGCTAGTCCAGGCCACCTCACCCACACGTAGTATACTATGACATTGAAAGCGCTCTAGAGCGATAAAATGCATATACAGTGGTACCTTGAGTTACGTACTTAATCCATTCCAGGAGCTAGTACTAAAGTCGAAGCAATATTTCCCATGAGAAATAATGTAAGTCCAATTAATCCGTTCTAGACCCACAAAAATATTCACAAAAAAGTACATTTTTTAAAGAATAACTATAGTTTTACATACACACAACACAGATAAATATATATATATATATAGTACTGAAATTAGTAATACAATAGATAAATTAACATTTAAATAAACATTTAAAATAACATTTACTTATCTTTATTGAAGACTGTTTCTAGCATCTGGAAGATAGGGAGGAGGTGTGAGGGAGCACTTATTGTTTGGAAGGGGAATCCCCTTCCTTAAAGACTTAAGGTAACAAGTCCTTATCTGGGGTTACTTCCCTTATTCGTCTTTTAACCCCTCGACTGTCGCAACCCCCAATCCTGAGGTGTCTATTGGTGTCGCAAAATTTCAAAAAAAAAAAAATGATTTTTTCTTATGAAATGATAGAGAATCTTTTCCTGATTGTAATGACACCAAAAAAAAAAAACGAAATTTGATGGGAAACTGATGGAATTACGCTCTCGCGAAGTTAGCGATCTCGGCGATATTTACAAATCGGCGATATCGCCCACGTTGAGCCCTATTTTCTGCTAATTCCATTGTTCCAGTCAACCAAACTCATAGCTATTTCTTTAGAACTCCATTTTTTCTATTGACTGAGTAAAAGAAACTGCCCATTTACCGATGTCAACTCCCCAATAACGGGGTCAGAAATTTGCAATTTGGCCAATTTCACGAAAATTAAAAAATATGACAAGTTCAAAATAAGTTCCAGAAGGAACATTGCAGACATTCCTGGCTCTAAAATAACATTTTCTTTGTTCATCAGTCATGTCTCCAGGCCCCTGTGATATTACTCTTGCTTTCTATTTTGAATTTTTATTCAAACAAAAAATAGAAGATTTACTGTTATGCAGACTACTGCAATATTGTAATAATTGTATAAATAATGTCAACCCATTCATGACTACATATTAGAATGGCTAGTTGGACATTTATTGGACAATGACATCATTTGTTTACTTTTGAACATTGGCAAAAATCAAGCATTTCCCTACTTTGAGCTCCATTTCCAGGTTCTTTTTATAGTAAAATCACTCAAAATCATCTCTATTTCTATAATATGCTTTCCATTCCATCAAATGAGACCAAGAAAACAAGAATACAACCATAAATACTATACGAAAATAGACCACAAAGTCGGCATTTTAATTAAAAAAACGGTCGGAGTTTTTTTTTCTCGTTATGCACTGTATGCTCCAGGATTTTTTTTATATGGTGCACACTGACCACACAGACCCATTCTCTCACATGTGGGCCTACCAGCTTTCTCCTGCTTGATTTGAAGCCGCTAGAATTTATGAGTATATATACGTTAAACACGGTACCTCATAAGACGTATACACCTACCATCCAACTTACGACCTGCTCGACTTACGACCACTCGACTTACGACCATGTTTTTTATGCCAAATTTCTGGGAAATAAACAACTATTTGTGTTGTACACAGTGTTTATCCTAAACCTTACAGTATAAAATACAGTACTAACAACATAAAAAGTAAAGTAAAATAATGAAATACCAAAATAAAACAATAAAATGAAGTCATTACAAAAATGTTTTGTTGATATTCTGTAGTAAAGTTCAACTTGCGACCATTTCAACTTACGACCATTTCAACTTACGACCGGTTTCTCTAAACCGAACTCAGTCGTAAGTCGGATGGTAGGTGGATATACGACCAAAACAGTCAAAGGGTTAATGCCACTAGGACCAGCTTGAGAGTCACTGGACCCCTGTCTCACAAAATAACTGTCCACAGTCCTTTGTCTCTGGCACTTCTTTAACCCGTAAACGGTCCAAACGTATATATACGTTCACTACCGTACTGCCCCAACTTTTTTGAGAAAAAAAAATTGTTGTTTTTTAATAGGAAAAAAGAGCGTATGGTACCCAAGCATCCCCAATTATTTTAATATGGTGCACAGTGAGTGCTCACACCCATTCTCACATGTCTAGGCGACTCAGACTTATCGTGGCAATGTTAAACGTAGGACACAAAACATATATATACGTTTGGGGCACTAGCGGTAAAAACATATATATACGTTTGGACCGTTTATGGGTTAAGATTTACCTAAAATTGGACATGGTTCTGTCACTGAACTTGTTGCAGAGATAG
Source organism: Cherax quadricarinatus (assembly GCF_038502225.1). Lineage (NCBI taxonomy): Eukaryota > Metazoa > Arthropoda > Malacostraca > Decapoda > Parastacidae > Cherax > Cherax quadricarinatus. The sequence goes on from NC_091294.1 coordinate 22,330,963, forward strand.
CTTGTTTCATTTTGTCAGGGTGATATTTTTCATCAAATGCCTGCACTCTATTCCACATTGCACAAATCTCCTTAATCTGTGAAGAAGGCACCTCATCCACTCCCTCTTCCTCCTCCTCTGAAGCAAGTTCCTCAGCTGTGGTCTGATGCTGTTCCAGATGAAGCTCTTGCAGCTCTTCAGTGTTTAGCTCTTCCCTATGGTCGTCAACCAACTCTTCCACATCCTCGCCACTCACCTCCAATCTCGTGGATTTCCCAGTGCCACAATGCCTTCCACAACAGGCAGAGGGTCAGCAGAGTCAGGGCCAACCTCAAACCCTTCAAAATCCCTCTTTTGGACACAATCTGTCCACAATTGTCTCCAAGCAGAGTTCAAAGTCCTGGAAGTCACTCCCTCCCAAACCTTACCTATAAGGCTTATTGAAGTGATTCCTACAGAACTTTCTTAGCTTCAACTGAGTGTCTGAGGTCACTTCAAAGCACTTCTGAAACACTGCTTTGGTGTAGAGTTTTTTGAAGTTAGAAATGACCTGCTGGTCCATGGGCTGGAGGAGAGGAGTGGTATTAGGAGGCAAGAACTTCACTGTGATGAAACTGAATTCCCTAGACAATACGTCTACCAAGTTTGGAGGATGTGCAGGAGTATTGTCCGGTAACAGGAAGCACTTGAGTGGCAAATTATTTTCCAGGAGGTATTTTTTCACACTGGGGCCAAACTCTTCATGGACCCACTCTTTGAAAATTTGCCTTGTGACTCATGCCTTGTTATTAGCTTTCCACAAAACACACACTATTCTTGATGACATTGTTTTTCTTGAACACACTGAGATTTTCTGAGTGATACACCAATAAAGGCTTCACTTTAAAATCCCCACTAGCATTAGCACAGAAGAGGGTTAGCCTGTCTTAATATAGGCTTGTGTCCTGGCAGTGCCTTTTTCTCCTAAGTAATGTAGGTCCTCTTTGGCATTTTCTTCCAAAAGAGGCCTGTTTCATCACAATTGAACACTTGTCGGGGTTTGAATTTTTCAGTCTCTATGTACCCCTTGAATTCAAGCACATATTTTTCAGCTGCCAATTTGTCAGAACTGGCAGCCTCACCATGCCTTATAACACTGTGTATGCCACTATGCTTCTTAAATCTGTCAAACCAGCCTCTGCTGGCCTTAAAGTCACGAACAGCAGCACTCATTCCAAGCAGTTTCTTTATGAGATCATCATGCAACTGCCTTTCCTTTTCACAAATGATCGACTCTGAAACACTATCACCTGCTCTCTGTTTATTGTTGATCCACACCAGCAAGAACATCTCATCGTCTTGGACTATTTTTGATCTATTTTTGGTTAGCATATCGACACCTTTCACAACATCACCTTCCTTGATTTCTTTTCTCTTTGTCAGGATAGAAGCGATTCTTGATTTGCTTTTGCCATATATCCTGGCAAGCTCCACAGGTTGCACACCATTCTTATATTTTTGTACTTTCTCCGTCTTCACTTGTATGGTGTTTCTCACTCTACCACGGGGGTGCCACTAGAAAGTTTCTTTGGGCCCATGGTAGCTTATTTCACAGTCGCACTTAATAAACAAGCACCAAACACAATGAATTAATTGTGAAATGTTTGAATGAGCATGCAGGTTAGTGTTGACTCCAGCATAAACAAAGCCAGACTGGCTCACGACTCTTGCATGGGGGATGCGGGCAGGCGCCGGCAGGTGAACAGGTCTGGTACACAGTACTAAACATGGGGCACAGTACGAAACTCTGTACAAAACTGAGCTGAAAAAAGAGGTCTAAACTTGAAGCATACGATGCTCAGGGTGTACGAAACTCGGGGTTCCACTGTACGGTACATTCATTACTTAGTACCTTAAAATATTTGTAGTCTTAATGTAGGGTGAGTGGTGAGAAAACGAGGTAAGATGAATAAACGAGAGAAAGAGAACAAGTAAATGAGAGAGGAGAGAGATGCTTAGTATAGAGGACCCTCGCCTAACGAACGCATCGCATAACTTTAAATTCGCCTAACGATACATTTTAACGCTAACATTTTGCCTCAGCTAAAGCTAAAAAACTCGCCCAACGATATTCGTTCTCAGGTACCAATTAATATCGTTAGGTGAGGGTCCACTGTATGTAAACAAACAGACAAACGTGTCTGGTTTTGGCTCATACTCGTTCATCTACACATAACATTTCATATTTGTTTATTCTACTGTGGGGTGTGTTTATCAGTTTTATATGTTATGTACCGTGTTCATTATATAATTTTGAAAAAAATATCATAGAGGGATTAATGAAAATGTTTATACTGACATAATGTATGACATTTAACCCTTAAACAGTCCACACGTAGATAAATGTTCTCATGCGGTGGGCTCCAAACGTAGATCAACGTTTTATTTTTCATTCCTTCAAATTTGGTGTGATAGGCCTGAATCGCCTAGACATGAAAGAATGGGTCTGTGCACTGTGTGCGCACTATGAAAAAAACTGGGGACTACTTAGTACTAAACCTTGTGGGAGCACCAGTTCAACTGAGTGCCAGCTAGTGCAAATAGCATGGCAAACACCACTGATTCACTGATGTCATATTAACACTCACATTTTAAGAGGAAAGTAAAAATTGGTTAGATAAATACATGGGTGGGTGTGAGTTGGACCTGACTAGCTTGTGCTACTGGGTCAGATGTCGTGCTCCTTCTTTTAGTGGATGTACCCTGACTAGGTGGGTCATTGGTCTAAGCAGGGAGGTGACATGGACCTGCCTTGCATAGGCCAGTAGGCCTGCTGCAGTGCTCCTTCTTTCTTATGTTCTTATGTATTTGGCTGGCTGTCTCTGTCTGTCTGTGTCTGTATCTGTCTATATCTCTGTCTATATCTCTGTCTATATCTCTGTATCTCTGTCTGTATCTCTGTCTATTTATCTCTGTCTATATCTCTCTCTCTCACATGTACTCAAATACAGTTATTATACATAATGTAAATTACCTAGAATAACCTAAAAATTCCAGGCCAAGTGCTATACATTGTTTGTAGATATAAGACATAAATTAACATGACACAAATAATAGCAGTGTTACTTGCTCAGCAATCAGGGAGCGGCCCATACACCACAAACCAACAGGTTTACTAGCCCCTCCCTGAGACAGAGACAAGCAGATGAAAAGACAGACACACACAGGCAGACAGAAAGACAGATAAGCAGAGCTAGGCAGACAGATAGACAGATGTACAGATAGATAGATGTACAGATAGACAGGCAGACAGATGTCAGGCAGACAGATAGACTGACAGACATACAAAAACATGTTTGTGTGCAAGAGTAAAAACATAAAGGCAAGGTTCCCTCCAGCAGGGCATATTCATCAAATGTCACTTATCTGACCCTTGTCATAATACAATTCTTCAATGAGGTTCATACTCCAGAATGTCTAAAACATTGCTGGGACCTATAAATACTTTGTATATACATATTTCTAGACAATAGTAAATGACCAGGGCAGGTGAAAATGTTCATCTGTCAGTGTGATTGTTACAATTTGAGTACTATTTCAATACATAATATTGGTGTCAAAACAAAGACTGGCTATGAAATCAAAAGAACTATTATAAATTGGAATTATCAGAACATAGAAATTATATAAATTAAAATAAAAACGAGGAAGAGGTAATTCTGCAACCGACAGGATTGTGTTCCTGTCAGGTGAGCATCCAGAGACAACTTCGTGGTCTTATATCTCGGTAAGTACTGGTCCTAAAATTTTTGTTTTGGTCTTATACCACACAGAAAATTGCCCTCTTTAATTAAAAAAAAAAAAAGATTTTTTTATTTTTCAAAATAATTAGAGTTCCAAATAGGTGAACATAGTTCTGCGTTCGAACAGTTTAAGGGTTAACCCTTTCAGGGTCCAGAGGCCAAATTTCAAAGTGTTCATCAGGGTCCAAGAATTTTCAAAAAATAATTTTGTTATTTTTTCTTATGAAATGGTAGAGAATCTTTTTCTGAAGGTAATAAAACAAAAAGTATGAAATTCGATGGAAAATTGACGAATTTATGCTCTCGCGACTTTTGATGTGTCAGCAATATTTATGCATTGGCGATTTTGCCGACTTTGACTCCCATTTTAGGCCAATTACATTATTCCAGTTGACCAAATTCTTAGCTATTTCACTAGTTTTACTTCTATTCTATTGACTGAGCACAAGAATTTACTAAAATCAACTGTTTCAACTACAAAATAAAGTGATCGGAAATTGGTCATTTGGCCAATTTAATGCAAAGTTCAAAATACTCCAATTTCGAAATAGAGTTCAGAATAAACAATGCAGGGATTCCTGGCACTAAACTAATATTTCCTCTGTTCATTAGTTACGTTTTCAGGCTTTAGTAATGAATTCCATTTTGATTTTTTATTCACATAATAAAGTTTTATTCAAACCAAAAAACAGAAGATTTACTGTTGTGCAATATTGTAATAATTGTATAAATAATATGACCACATTTGTGAACGTATGTTAAACCCACCAGCAGACGTGTGAGGTCATTTGTTTACATTTGAACATCGGCAAAAGTTTAACAGTTTCGCTATTTTAAGCTCAGTTTCAAGCCATTTCCAGTACTAAAACCAATCAAAATCATCTCAATTTCTGTACTATATCTTCATTCTATCAAATGAGACCAAGAAATCGCAAATACAACTATAAAAAACATACGAAAAAACACTGCAAAGTTGCTGTTTTAATAGAAAATTACGGTCTCAGTTTTTTTCCTCTCATTATGCACTATGTGCTGCAGGATTTGTTTTATGTGGTGCACACATACCATATACAGTAGGGCCCCACTTATACGGCGGGTTAGGTTCCAGGCTGTCGCCGGAAAGCAGACATCGCCGGAAGGCAGAACTCCATTTTTTTCCATTTATAAATGCATGTAAATGCCAGACAACAAGTTTACACTAAATTATATTAAGTTAGTAATAGAACTAGGCATTAAAAACACACAAAGTAAAATATAGTCACAGTAAATTCATTACTTATCTTAACCCTTTCAGGGTCCAAGGCCAAAATCTGAAGTGGTGCCCCAGTGTCCAAGAATTAAAAAAAAAAAAATTTTTATTTTTCTTATGAAATGGTAGAGAATCTTTTTGTGAATGTAATAAAACAAAAAGTACGAAATTTGATGGAAAATTGACGAAATTATGCTCTCGTGAATTTTGATGTGTCAGCGATATTTACGAATCGGCGATTTTGCCGACTTTGACTCCCATTTTAGGCCAATTACATTATTCCAGTCGACCAAATTCTTAGCTATTTCACTAGTATTACTTCTATTCTATCGATTGAGCACAAGAAATCACCAAGTCAACTGTTTCAACTACAAAATAAAGTGACCGGAAATTGGTAATTTGGCCAATTTAACACAAAGTTCAAAATATTCCAATTTCAAAATAGGGTCCAGAATAAACAATGTAGGTATTCCTGGCACTAAACTAACATTTCCTCTGTTCATTAGTTATATTTTGAGGCTTTACAAATAAATTCCATTTTGATTTTTTATTCACAATGAATTTTTATTCACACCAAAAAATAGAAGATTTACTGTTATGCAATATTGTAATAATTGTATAAATATCATCACCACATTTGTCAATGTATATTAGGCCCACCAGCTGGCGTGTATTAGACGTGTGAGGTCGTTTGTTTACTCTTGAACATCGGCAAAAATTTAACATTTCTGCCAATTTGAGCTCAGTTTCAAGCCATTTCCAGTGCTAAAACCAATCAAAATTATCTCTATTTCTGTAATATGTCTTCCATTCTATCAAATGAGACCAAGAAATCACAAATACAACTATAAAAAACATACGAAAAAACACTGCAAATTCGCTGTTTTAATCGAAAATCACGGTCTCAGTTTTTTTCCTCTCATTATACACAGTGTGCTGCAGGATTTGTTTTATGTGGTGCACACATACCACATAGATGTATTCTCTCATATCTAGGCCCAAATTTACCACTCACAGTTTATCAGAGTGAGCTAAGCTCATGACGTAGATCTACGGTTTGGACCCTGAACGTAAAGCCGTAGATCTACGAGACGGACCCTGAAAGGGTTAAAATATTTGTAATCTTAATGTAGGGAGAGAGGTGATTAGTACTTATTTGTACGAAGTCAGGTGCAGGTAGCCCAGGTGTAGGTAGCACTGGCTCCCCGTCTCATACTTAATATACGATATTTAAAACATCCCAGAGAGGTAAAATGCACATACAGTACACTCATTATTTACCTTAAAATGTGTAGTCTTAATATAGGAAGAGAGGTGAGTAGTATTTATTTGTATAGTCAGTGTAGGTAGCCGGTAGGTGTAGCCTGGGCTACACCTACCGGCTACCTACACTGTGGCCAAGTGCCATATTATTAACATCGACATGCCTTGTTCACTGAATTTAATCATTTCTAACAACTAGCTTTAGATGCCATCATAAACCAAGGTAGAAGTAATGAATAATTCATGCCGAAAATTGTAAACAAAAGCGGAGTGGGGGAGTGGCTGGGCCAAACGCAGATTCATACACGTTTTCTCTGATGGCTGAACAGAGAAAACGTAATGTTGTCCCCCCACCCGGCTCCACAAGTATTATTATCAGAGCATATAAAATATGCAATAAATGCCAAACAAGTTTACACTAACTTATATATAGTTAGCAATAGAAATAGGCATCAAAAACACAATATAAGGTAAGATACACACAGAGTACACTTATTACTTACCTTAAAATATTAATATTAATGTGTGAGAGGCGAGTGGCAGGGTGTTTATTGAATAAAATCAAAATGGCACACCATCTTCTAACTTGGCACTTAAAGCAAGTGGCTTACGACTTCTCTTTTTATTACAGCTAACCTTAGACGCCATCGTCAATAGTAGCCATCTAGTTAACGAAAGAGTAAACGAGAGAGAGAGCGAGATTCAGAGTTGAGACAATGTAAGAACACAAACTAAACAGGTAGTGGACGATCACTTGGTCAGGTGAAATGCGTATTAATGTGTGTCTACTTTTAGTTCATTCACGTCCATTTGTAAGAGTTTGTAAAACATTTACCTCAATATTTTTTTATTTTAATAATAATTACGTCACAATACAAATACTGTACTCTTACATTGTGTACAAGTTGTACAAGTTAGTTCAGAATAAACAAACAGCAACACACCATTTTTAGAGTGAATGAAGATAATAATATTAATAATAAGAGCAGCATGCCAAAGCCACTTATATGCATAGCATTACGGGCTGGCTTAAAATTAACTTAAGATTAACTAAGCAATGATGAAATCAGTGATAAAACATTATTGTAAACAGATAACTATAAAGCACAAATGAGTATTACAAAGACAGGTCATATGGTTGCATGCATTGCTGTACATTCAGTCGAATGGAGTATTCTGTTAGGTAGTGTATTTAAAAAAATAACAAAGTTAGATTGGGTCTTAGGTTTAACATTTGTGTGATATAATTGTGAGTAACATATAGGATATACAATTTATAAGGTTCAGTTATTCAGTATTTATTTGGTTTTGAGTGAGTAAGTGATCTTTGAGAAGAGACTTGAATTTATAAACAGGTAGTGTTTCTTTTATATTTACAGGTAATGAATTCCAGATTTTAGGGCTTTTTATGTGCATTGAGTTTTTGCATAGCGTGAGATGTACACGAGGAACATCAAAGAGTGATCTGTGCCTTGTGTTACGGTCATGTGTTCTGTTGAGGTTGGCAAGGAGATGTTTGAGGGGAGGGTTTATATCAGAGTTAAGTGTTCTATGTATGTAATAGGTGCAGTAATAAGTATGGATGTTTTGTATGGTGAGTAGGTTAAGTGTTTTGAATATTGGTGGAGTGTGCTGCCTGTAGTGAGAATTTGTTATCATTCTAACTGCAGCCTTTTGTTGGGTAATTAGTGGTCTGAGATGGTTAATTGTTGTTGAGCCCCATGCACAAATTCCATAGGTGAGATAGGGGTAAATAAGAGAGTGTTTATAAAGGGCCAGGAGGGCTGACTGTGGAACATAGTACCGTATCTTCGATAGTATGCCTACAGTCTTGGAAATTTTCTTAGAAATTTGTTGTATATGTGTATGAAATTTGAGTCTATTATCAAGGTGGATTCCTAAGAATTTTCCCTCTGTTAGCTTTGTGATAGGTGATCTGTTTATCGTTATGTTAAGAGGTACATCTGTAGCTCTGTTACCAAACTGAATGAAGTAGGTTTTGTCAATGTTTAGTGTAAGTTTGTTAGTCCTCATCCAGGTAGATATTTTCTGTAATTCGGTGTTTACAGTATTGGCTAGCGTGACTGGGCTCGGGTGAGAGAAGACGTATGTAGTGTCATCTGCAAAAAGTGTGGGTTTGAGTAATTGCGAAGCATTTGGTAGGTCATTTATGTATAGGAGAAAGAGAAGAGGGCCAAGGACACTTCCCTGTGGGACACCAACTGTAATTGGTTGAGCGGAAGAGCTTGCCCCATTTGCGTACACATATTGGCTTCTGTTGCTGAGGTATGACTTGAGGTAGTTGAGGGAGTGCCCTCTAATACCATAGTGTGACAATTTTACGTGGAGCAAGTCATGGTCAACTGTATCAAAAGCTTTACGTAAGTCAATGAAGATCCCCAGTGGGACTTCTTTTTTCTCTATTGCAGTGTATATATGTTCTAGCATGTGTATAATAGCATCATTAGTATTTTTATTAGGCCTGAATCCAAATTGGCAGGGGTTGAGAATGTTTTGGGAGATGAGGTAGGAGTAGATTCGTTTATGAATTAATTTTTCGAAGATTTTTGAGAGAGGGTGTAAATTGGATATTGGCCTATAGTTATTCAACTCTGTTTGGTCTCCTCCTTTATGGATCGGGGTGACCCTTGCTATTTTGAGAGCTGTAGGGAAGGTGGAGGATTCAATGGATTTGTTAAAGAGTGTTGCAATGATTGGTGATAGTACTTGTGACACTTTTTTGTATATAAAGGGTGGTAAGGTTTTTGTATATAAAGGGTGGTAAGGTATTTAAATCTCCTGCCTTGTTTTTTAGTGCGTTGATAATAAGGGAGACTTCGTATGGGTTAGTCGGAGCTAGGAACAGTGTGTTCGGGTAGTTGCCAGTGAGGTAGTCATTTGGTGGGGTATCTGAGCTTGGGATTTTATTGGCAAGGTTTTGTCCTATAGTGGAGAAGAAATCATTGAGTCTGTTTGCTGTTTCTGTTGGTGGGAGTTGGGGTTCATCTGATTTTGCTAATTTTATTTCGCTATTTCGTGATATCTTTTTTGTTCCCAGAATTTCTGATAGGGTCTTCCAGGTCTTTTTTATATCACCTCGTAAGTTGGATAATCTGTTCCCATAATACAGTTTTTTTGCCCTTCTTATCAGGCTGATTAGGATTGACGAGTAACGTTTTGTTTGGTCTCTGGTTATGTGACCCATTCTGTACTGTTTTTCATATCGGTGTTTTGTATTTATGGATTTGAGAATGCTGGGTGTTAGCCAGGGACTGTTCAGTCTCTTAGCTGTCATCTGTTTATTTTTTTTAGGGCAGTGCTTGTTATAGAGGTACAGTGGACCCCCGCTTAACGATCACCTCCAAATGCGACCAATTATGTAAGTGTATTTATGTAAGTGCGTTTGTACGTGTATGTTTGGGGGTCTGAAATGGACTAATCTACTTCACAATATTCCTTATGGGAAAAAATTCGGTCAGTACTGGCACCTGAACATACTACTGGAATGAAAAAAGTTCGTTAACCGGGGGTCCACTGTATTGGGTCTTTTTTAGAAAATTATTAACCCTTTCAGGGTCCAAGGCCAAAATCTGAAGTCACGCACCAGTGTCCAAGAAATTTTGAAAAAAAAAAAAAATTATTTTTTCTTACAGAATTAAAGAGCATATTTTTGTGAAGGTAATAAAACAAAAAAAATTAGAATCTGATCAGTACTTACCGAGATACAGTGCCAAGAAGTTTGTAGAAAATGATGTGGTGGCGGCAACATCGACGAATTCCACATACGCGTATTATATTATTTTGTTGTTTTAGTTGTTTTTTCTTTTCTTTTCCAATTTTTTTCTATTCCTACTAACATTTGGGGCCTGAGAGACCAATACTGTATATAATTTATATATATAAACTCACTGTATTGAACACAATAACCGCACTAAAGTTATTATCATATTATTGTTTACCACTGTTGTTTATTTCAATAAACATGCACAAATATTGTATAATACTAATGTTCTATCATATATTTACATATTTACAATCACTGGACATGGTTTTAGAACTGCTGGAGCTTGTGGAACTCCTTGAAACAAGGCACCATGCACAGAGGCACCTTACATTCCTCACACATAAACCGAGTGTCTTTGCGTCTTTGTTGCCGTCGTTTTGTTTGTGCACAGACAATGCATCTCTTCTGAGCAAATTTCTTTTGAGTTGAAGGAAGCTGTATTATGAAATGATCACCTTCTCTTCTCAAACGCTTGGGTATATTGTGATGAATTCGAGGACCATGTTGTATTGCAGGTGTTGTTACCTGGTACTTCATTATGAGTTGTCTGACAACAGACAAACAAAATTCACCATACGATGGTCTGTTACCAGTCTTTATTTGGTACATATTATATGCATTCAGCATTGAAATGTCCATGAGATGGAAGAAAAGTTTCATGTACCACTTGTAACTCTTACGAACACAGTCAACAAAACCAATCTGCATGTCACACTTGTCAACCAAGCGCATGTTTTGTGTATAATCAATCACTGTCACTGGTTTTCGAATACGTTCATTAGTCACTCGATCAACTTTGCCACTGTCTTGCATTTCATTACGGTGAATGGTTGTCAACAATGTGACATCTCGTTTGTCATGCCACCGTAATGCCATGATGTCATTGGCAGTAAACACCTGCAAGTCATCACCACGAACACCTGCGTTGAGCCTGGGCATATGTTTACGATTAGAACGCACTGTGCCACACACATCTGTCTTGTTCACTCGCATGAAATCACTGAGTAATGGGCTTGTGTACCAGTTATCGGTATATAATGTATGGCCCTTACCAAGATAAGGTGCCATCATGTTTCTCACTACGTCACCTGATATACCCAATAACATCTTGGTATCTTTCAATGTTTTACTACCCGTGTATACAACAATATCCAACACCAGGCCACTGTCACAATCACAGAGTACAAACAATTTTATACCAAAGCGGTTCCTCTTGCTCGGTATATACTGCTTGAATGACAGTCTACCTTTGAACAAAATCAAAGACTCGTCAATTACAAGATTCTTGAATGGATAAAAGTATATCCTGAACTTTTGTTTGAGATACATGAAAACATTTCTAATCTTGTATAACCTGTCACTTCTGTCAGGCCTGGTTTTGTCAGAGAAGTGCAACATACGTAAGAGTAAGATAAACCTGTTCACTGGTATTATTTCACTGAAGGATGGGGTACAAATTAGCCGATCTGTGGACCAGTATGCTTTTATATTATGCTTATAGACGTGAGGCATAAGCATTATTGTTGCAAAAAGCAAATACATTTCTGCAACAGTCGTCTCTTTCCACCTGTGTAGTCTTGACTGTGGTGATAAGATCGTATTTGCCATGGTGTACTGAAAATACTTATTACTTTCCCTGACAATAGTTTCCATCAATGGCTGGTCAAAGAATAATTCAAAGAATTCCAGTTCATTGGCCGTGGTTCCAAGGGGACAGGTAGGTAGAATTCCACTTTGCGAGTCATCAAAGTGGTGAGGGCTGGGAACAAAATTGGGATTTTGCTGCCAATCCCAGATACGGTTTGCTGGTGGATACTGGACATCATAGGCTGGTTGTACGGGTGGTTGTGGCGGGCTGGTGGGTGACGCTCCGCTTTGTCCTTGAACTGACGAGTCAGCAGCGTGGGTTCCCGCGTGGCACAGCGAGTCACGCATGGCGGTGCCACTACCACCACCAGCCCCACTAACACCATCCACTGATGTCTGTGGCCCATCCATGCCAAGTGTAGCCACATCATCCTCACTATCACTACCTAAAACGGGTGTAGGGCCACGGGATGTACTCCGGGATGTACTACGGGATGTACTCCGTCCCCTGGGCATAGCATAGGGTACACTACCCGAGCGCATGCGGCGGCGCACATACCGACGCTTCACTGGTGAATATGTTTCCTCACTATCACTACTCGAATGATCGTCGAGCGCAATAAAATCACAATCCACGTCAGAATCATCGTCATTACTGAAGTCAGAGGCCAGGCCATGGGAAAATATTAGTTTTCTCTTACGTTTAGGAACAACCGACCGTGAGTCACGAGTGCCCACACCAGAGGTAGAAGGTCGAGGATCGTCGGGGTTTTCTGCACTATTATCGATATCCTGGTCATTATTTTCGGTCACTAACTCATCAAAGCCGTAGAATTCGTCTTCATTTCCACTTCCATCAGTGTCAGAACTATCAGACAGGAAGAGGAGAGTCCCAATTTTCCGGGGAGTCAGAGCTGACTTGCGACGAGACATGGTGAACAAGGGTGACTGAGCCGGCGTTCCCACAATGCTATGCAGGCGCCTAGATTTTTTGTTTACGGCGCACACCCACCGCGCAGACCCATTCTCTCATATGTAGGCCTATGAGCGCTTTCGCGCTAAATTTGACGGCGCTAGAATTTTGGCGTAGATCTACGGTTTGGACACTCACCGACCAGCCGTAGATCTACGGGACGGACCCTGAAAGGGTTAAAACATTCGTCAATATCTATATAGATTTCTAGCTCAGTGTGCCAGTCAATGTTTGTTACTGCTGTTGTGAAGTTATTAATGGCTGCCTCATTGTGAAGTCTGAAGGTGACTTTAGTAGTGTCTTGGGGTATTTTACCAAGAGTTGTTATGAGGAAAGTAGGGTAGTGGTCTGTGGTATTATCTGTAATTATGCCTTATTTTAAAGGGGATATGGTGTTGGTCCAGATGTGGTCAAGTAGGGAAACACTAGTCTCCGTAACTCTTGTAGGTTTTGTTACTGTTGGTAGCAACATGCAGTTACTCATTGTGTTTGTGAATTCAGTAACGTGTGGGTCCTGGTCTTGCAGGAGATTTATATTGAAGTCACCTGAGAGTAGTAAGTGATCTTCGTTCATGCGTGCATCAGTTATCATACTTCCTAGGTCTTGACTAAATTGGCTAATGTTTGATTGTGGAACTCTGTAGATGTTTATCACTGTGAGAGGTTTTTGTAGGTATTTGGATTTGAATTTAGCTATTATATATTCCCCATGTTCATCCCTTGTGCAAGTATTAGTGGTACATTCTAGTTGGTCTGAGTAGTATATAGCTGTGCCACCCCCTTGTTGGTCTGGCCTACAGTTGTGTATGGCTGTGTAACCAGGAATGGCATAGACATCTGTAGTATCAGGCTTTAGCCAGGTTTCAGTTAGTGTAATGATGGACATATTGGCATGCAAGGAATTTAGTAATGCTAGGAGGTCATCGTAATGCTTGCTTAAAGATCTGATATTGTAGTTAAAGATAGTTATGTAGTTGTTGGCTCTGAGAAGTGCCTTTGATTGTTCTGCTGTGTAGTAATTACAGTAACTGTTTGAATCATTTAAGTCATTAAATAAGAGGTTGGTATCAGGATCAATGCTTGTAATCATAAGATTTGTAGTGAGTCTATAGTTAGAATTAAGTATAAAACAAAGTAAATATTCTAAAGCTAAAAAAATAGCACCTGAATTATTTAACAAATGCAAAAATAATGAGCTAAGGTAGTTTTTTAAAGCTAAAATAAAGGAGACAATATAAAAGGGACTAAAATAATTTGTGGTGAACAAATAAAGTGATGATCAAATAATGGAGCTTGGGAATATGATAGTAGGTAGTACTTTAAAGGTAATTCTTTAAAGTTAGAATTATAATATAAAATTATAATATAAAAGGGACTAATATAAGTTGTGGTGAACAATAAAGTGGTAATCAAATAATTGCACTAAGGTCTAATATAATGACTTTTGTGGAGTCTATGTTTTGAGCTAGAATGAGCTATAGTACAACTAGATTTAATCTAATAATATAACAATACAAATTAAAAATAGCACCAGTCTCTCACTAGTAATTGCAATATGGTCTAATATAATGAATTTGGTATTGACTATAGTACAACTGAGTTTAATCTAATAATATAAAAAAGGCACAAGACTCTCAATTGTAATTGCACTAAGGTGTTATATAAGTTGTTTACAAGAATTAGAGTATAACTAGATTTAAATTGACAAGATAAAATATACAAGGTAAGGTAGCAAAAGAATAAAAAAAGTAGAAAAAAAAATATATGAGGTAGTTGGTACTAGTTAGCAAAAGATAGTTAAGGGCCTTGAACAATAATATAATTGAAATATACACTAATTGCACACACAATTTAGTCACTAAGATATGAAAACAATCATAGAGTAGGAATTATAATATAAACTTATAATATAAAAATACAAATTGAAATGGTACTTGCAATTGCACTAGAGTCTGGTATAAGTTATAATAATGATAATAATAATATTAATATTATTATTATTATTATTTTTATTAATAATAATAATATTATTATTAATAATAATAATAATATTTTTAATAATAATTATTATTATTTATTATAAAAAGCACTAAACCCACAAGGGTCGTGAATTGCTATACATAGAGTAAAGGCATATGAAAAGAATATTTTTCTACAGTTACCTCCCAGTATTTGACTAGAGAAAACGTAATTCTTCCGACACTACCTACACAGCTGCTTTGTAAACAAATCTCGTATTTACATCAATTTTTATTCTGAGTGTATGTATCATGTTTATATGCTATGTAATGTGTTTCATATATAATTTTGAGGAAAATATCATAGATGGATTAATGAAAATGCCTATATTGATGTAAAATAAGACATTTAGTGTGCCCAAGAGTGATTATTATTATGTAGTATTGGCGTCATGAGTAGAGAGAGACATAGCGATTTTAATGAGTACCTGCACACCAGCACAGTGTGTAAGTATATTTAAGTACAGGTACATATAAGTATAAATATCAGAGTACATATAAAATATGCAGTAACTTTCAAACACTTGAAATTTTGGAAAGTTTCCTGACATAATAGATGTGGTCACGGAAAATGTAAACAAACAGGGTGGGGGCGCCATATTTAAAAGACCGCTTGCTGTATAGCAAATTTTGGTCATAATTTGACATTGCCGTATTAGCGGAACGCCGTAAGGCAAAACGCTGTAAAGCGGGGCCTTACTGTAGATGTATTCTCTCATATCTAGGCCAAAATTTACCGCTCACAGCCTATCAGAGTGAGCTGAGCTCATGACGTAAATCTACGGCTTGGACCTTCAGCGTAAAGCCGTAGTTCTACGGCATGGACCCTCAAAGGGTTAATGCACCTCAGAGTGATTATTATTGCGTATTATTATTACAGGTCTCCCTCAACATTCGCGAGGGTTAGGGGATCAAGAGCCTCGCGAATGTTGAAAAACCGTGCATGTTTGGTGCCCTGATATATTGTATGGAAATATAATACAATACTGCTTCCTTAACTTGTTGAACCATGAATAATCATAAAATACATGAAAACGTCGTAAATTGTACTAAATATATACTTTTTTTTTTTTTTTTTTCAACAAGTCGGCCGTCTCCCACCGAGGCAGGGTGACCCAAAAAAGAAAGAAAATCCCCAAAAAGAAAATACTTTCATCATCATTCAACACTTTCACCACACTCACACATTATCACTGCTTTTGCAGAGGTGCTCAGAATACAACAGCTTAGAAGCATATACGTATAAAGATACGCAACATATCCCTCCAAACTGCCAATATCCCAAACCCCTCCTTTAAAGTGCAGGCATTGTACTTCCCATTTCCAGGACTCAAGTCCGACTATATGAAAATAACCGGTTTCCCTGAATCCCTTCACTAAATATTACCCTGCTCACACTCCAACAGATCGTTAGGTCCCAAGTATCATTCGTCTCCATTCACTCCTATCTAACACGCTCATGCACGCTTGCTGGAAGTCCAAGCTCCTCGCCCACAAAACCTCCTTTACCCCCTCTTTCCAACCCTTTCGAGGACGACCCCTACCCCTCTTTCCTTCCCCTATAGATTTATATGCTTTCCATGTCATTCTACTTTGATCCATTCTCTCTAAATGACCAAAGCACCTCAACAACCCCTCTTCTGCCCTCTGACTAATGCTTTTATTAACTCCACACCTTCTCCTAATTTCCACACTCCGAATTTTCTGCATAATATTTACACCACACATTGCCCTTAGACAGGACATCTCCACTGCCTCCAACCGTCTCCTCGCTGCTGCATTTACCACCCAAGCTTCACATCCATATAAGAGTGTTGGTACTACTATACTTTCATACATTCCCTTCTTTGTCTCCATAGATAACGTTTTTTGACTCCACATATACCTCAACGCACCACTCACCTTTTTTCCCTCATCAATTCTATGATTAACCTCATCCTTCATAAATCCATCCGCCGACACGTCAACTCCCAAGTATCTGAAAACATTCACTTCTTCCATACTCCTCCTCCTCAATTTGATATCCAATTTTTCTTTATCTAAATCATTTGATACCCTCATCACCTTACTCTTTTCTATGTTCACTTTCAACTTTCTACCTTTACACACATTCTCAAACTCATCCATTAACCTTTGCAATTTTTCTTTAGAATCTCCCATAAGCACAGTATCATCAGCAAAAAGTAACTGTGTCAATTCCCATTTTGAATTTGATTCCCCATAATTTAATCCCACCCCTCTCCCGAACACCCTAGCATTTACTTCTTTTACAACCCCATCTATAAATATATTAAACAACCATGGTGACATTACACATCCCTGTCTAAGACCTACTTTTACCGGGAAGTATTCTCCCTCTCTTCTACACACCCTAACCTGAGCCTCACTATCCTCATAAAAGCTCTTTACAGCATTTAGTAACTTACCACCTATTCCATATACTTGCAACATCTGCCACATTGCTCCTCTATCTACTTTATCATATGCCTTTTCTAAATCCATAAATGCAATTAAAAACTTCCCTACCTTTATCTAAATACTGTTCACATATATGCTTCAATGTAAATACTTGATCTACACATCCCCTACCCACTCTGAAGCCTCCTTGCTCGTCCGCAATTCTACATTCTGTCTTACCTCTAATTCTTTCAATTATAACCCTACCGTATACTTTTCCTGGTATACTCAGTAAACTTATTCCTCTATAATTTTTACAATCTCTTTTGTCCCCTTTCCCTTTATATAAAGGGACTATACATGCTCTCTGCCAATCCCTAGGTACCTTCCCCTCTTTCATACATTTATTAAACAAAAGTACCAACCACTCCAACACTATATACCCCCCTGCTTTTAACATTTCTGTCATGATCCCATCAGTTCCAGCTGCTTTATCCCCTTTCATTCTACGTAATGCCTCACGTACCTCCACCACACTTACATTCTGCTCTTCTTCACTCCTAAAAGATGGTATACCTCCCTGGCCAGTGCATGAAATTTCCGCCTCCCTTTCTTCCTTAACATTTAAAAGTTCCTCAAAATATTCTCGCCATCTACCTAATACCTCCCTCTCCCCATCTACTAACTCCCCTACTCTGTTTTTAACTGAAAAATCCATACTTTCCCTATGGTTTCTTAACTTGTTTAACTCACTCCAAAATTTTTTCTTATTTTCATTAAAATTTCTTGACAGTGCCTCTCCCACTCTTTCATCTGCTCTCCTTTTGCACTCTCTCAGCACTCTCTTCACCTTTCTTTTACTCTCCATATACTCTGCTCTTCTTATAACACTTCTGCTTTGTAAAAACCTCTCGTAAGCTACCTTTTTCCCTTTTATCACACCCTTTACTTCATCATTCCACCAATCACTCCTCTTTCCTCCTGCCCCCACCCTCCTATAACCACAAACTTCTGCCCCACATTCTAATACTGCATTTTTAAAACTATTCCAACCCTCTTCAACCCCCCCCCACTACTCATCTTTGCACTAGCCCACCTTTCTGCCAATAGTCGCTTATATCTCGCCCGTACTTCCTCCTCCCTTAGTTTATACACTTTCACCTCCCTCTTACTTGTTGTTGCCACCTTCCTCTTTTCCCATCTACCTCTTACTCTAACTGTAGCTACAACTAAATAATGATCCGATATATCCGTTGCCCCTCTATAAACATGTACATCCTGGAGCCTACCCATCAACCTTTTATCCACCAATACATAATCTAACAAACTACTTTCATTACGTGCTACATCATACCTTGTATATTTATTTATCCTCTTTTTCATAAAATATGTATTACTTATTACCAAATTTCTTTCTACACATAGCTCAATTAAAGGCTCCCCATTTACATTTACCCCTGGCACCCCAAATTTACCTACTACTCCCTCCATAACATTTTTACCCACTTTAGTATTGAAATCCCCAACCACCATTACTCTCACACTTGATTCAAAACTCCCCACGCATTCACTCAACATTTCCCAGAATCTCTCTCTCTCCTCTACACTTCTCTCTTCTCCAGGTGCATACACGCTTACTATAACCCACTTTTCACATCCAATCTTTATTTTACTCCACATAATCCTTGAATTTATACATGTTATGCTTTAAATACCACAGACTCCACCAATGCCTCCACCACTTCCCCAACCACTGCGAGTCCCTACTACCCTCCCTCCAACCCCCGCAACTGGCAGCCAGCCCTCCCACCACTCAGTGTGGTGAGTGTTTTGTTTGTTCATTATTTGCTATTAAACT
Organism: Cherax quadricarinatus; assembly: GCF_038502225.1. Taxonomy (NCBI): domain Eukaryota; kingdom Metazoa; phylum Arthropoda; class Malacostraca; order Decapoda; family Parastacidae; genus Cherax; species Cherax quadricarinatus. The sequence continues at coordinate 22,349,853 of NC_091294.1, forward strand.
ACAGTATAAATAATGTAATCCCATTCATGACTGCATATTGGAATGGCTATTCGGACAGGTATTGGACGGTGACATCATGTGTTTAGTCTTGAACACAGCAAAGAATCAAACATTTCTACTACTGCTAATAATAACAATAGTAATAATAATAATAATAATAATAATAATAATAATAATAATAATAATAATACGATATAATTGAAGAAGGAAATTGTACAAAAATACGAGGGAGTGGTTGACACATTGTCAGTGTGGCTTTGTTTATGCTGGAGTGAACATTAGTCTCCCTGCTCTTCCAAACATTTCACAATAATTCAGCGGTTGAGGCAGTGGTATTTAACCCTTTGAGGGTTTTCGTCGTACTAGTACGTCTTACGCGTAGGGTTTTTTGACGTACTAGTACTCATAAATTCTAGCGGCCTCAAATCTAGTGGGAGAAAGCTGGTAGGCCTTCATATGAAAGAATGGGTCTATGTGGTCAGTGTGCACAGTCTAAAAAAAATCCTGCAGCACACAGTGCATAATGAGAAAAAAAAACTTTGACCATTTTTTTTTAATAAATCAGCGACTTTGCAGTGTATTTTCGTATGGTATTTATTGTTGTATTCTAGTTTTCTTGGTCTCATTTTATAGAATGGAAGACATATTACAGAAATTGAGATGATTTTGACTGGTTTTACAAAGAAAAGTGCCTTGAAATTGAGCTCAAAGTAGCAGAAATGTTCGATTTTTACCAAACTTCAAAAGTAAACAAATCGTGCCAAGCTTGCAATACACGTCAACTGGTGAGTCTAATATTCTTTCACAAGTGCACCAATAATATTTATACCATTTTTTACACTAATGCAGTAGTCTGCATAACAGTAAATCTTCTATTTTTTGTGAGAGTAAAAATTCAAAGTGGAAAGCAAAAGAATATAAGAGGGGCCTTGAGACGTGACTAATGACCAGAGGAAATGTCATTTTAGTGCCAGGAATGTCTTTCTTGTTTATTCTGGACCCTATTCGGAAATTGGCATCTTTTGAAATTTGTGTGAAATTGGCAAAATTGCTAAATTCTGACCACTGTACTGGATAGTTGAATTTCATAAATGAGTGGTTTCTTGCACCCATTCGATAGAAAAAATGGAGTTCTAGCAAAATATTCATGTTTTTTGTCGACTAGTACAGTGAAATTGGCCGAAAATGGGGCTCAAAGTGGGCAAAATCGCCGATGCGTAAACATCGCCGAGACCGCTAACTTTGCGAGAGCATAATTCCGTAAGTTTTCTATCAAATTTCAAACTTTTGGTGTCCTTATGATCGGGAAAAGATTCTCTATCTTTTCATAAGAGAAAATAATTTTTTTTTTTTAACCCTTTGAGGGTCGACAGGCCCTCTCCGAAACTCTTTCTCAGGGTCGGCCAAATTTAAAAAAAAAAAAATTATTTTCTCTTATGAAAAGATAGAGAATCTTTTCCCGATCATAAAGACACCAAAAGTTTGAAATTTGATAGAAAACTTACGAAATTATGCTCTCGCAAAGTTAGCGGTCTCGGCGATGTTTACGCATCGGCGATTTTGCCCACTTTGAGCCCCATTTTCGGCCAATTTCGCTGTACTAGTCAACAAAAAACATGAATATTTCGCTAGAACTCCATTTTTCTATCGAATGGGTGCAAGAAACCACCCATTTATGAAATTCAACTATCCAGTACAGTGGTCAGAATTTAGCAATTTTGCCAATTTCACACAAATTTCAAAAGATGCCAATTTCCGAATAGGGTCCAGAATAAACAAGAAAGACATTCCTGGCACTAAAATGACATTTCCTCTAGTCATTAGTCACGTCTCAAGGGCCCTCTTATATTCTTTTGCTTTCCATTTTGAATTTTTATTCTCACAAAAAATATAAGATTTACTGTTATGCAGACTACTGCATTAGTGTAAAAAATGGTATAAATATTATTGGTGCACTTGTGAAAGAATATTAGACTCACCAGTTGACGTGTATTGCACGCTTGGCACGATTTGTTTACTTTTGAAGTTTGGTAAAAATCGAACATTTCTGCTTCTTTGAGCTCAATTTCAAGGCACCTTTCATTGTAAAACCAGTCAAAATCATCTCAATTTCTGTAATATGTCTTCCATTCTATAAAATGAGACCAAGAAAACTAGAATACAACAATAAATACCATACGAAAATACACTGCAAAGTCGCTGATTTATTCCAAAAAAATGGTCAAAGTTTTTTTTTTCTCATTATGCACTGTGTGCTGCAGGATTTTTTTTAGACTGTGCACACTGACCACATAGACCCATTCTTTCATATGAAGGCCTCCCAGCTTTCTCCCACTAGATTTGAGGCCGCTAGAATTCATGCGTACTAGTACATCAAAAACCCCTACTCGTAAAACGTACTAGTACGACGAAAACCCTCAAAGGTTTAAATTTGGCCGACCCTGAGAACGAGTTTAGGAGAGGGCCTGTCGACCCTCAAAGGGTTAATAACATATATGTTATAAATAATAATAGTACATATTAATAACATTTATTATTATTAATAACATGTATGTTATTAAATACCACTGCCTCAATCGCTGCCTCACCCACTGCCTCAGTCGCTGCTTCAACAGTTGCCTCAATCGCTGCCTCAATCGCTGCCTCAATCGCTGCCTCAATCGCTGCCTCAACAGCTGCCTCAACAGCTGCCTCAACAGCTGCCTCAACAGCTGCCTCAACAGCTGCCTCAATTGCTGCCTCAACAGCTGCCTCAGTGACCACTGCCTCAACAGCTGCCTCAGTGACCACTGCCTCAATCGCTGCCTCAGTGACCACTGCCTCAATCGCTGCCTCAACAGCTGCCTCAACCACTGCCTCTACCACTCCATTCGCACTCAATCTACAAATACCAAACACAATGAATTATTGTGAAATGTTTGGAAGAGCAGGGAGACTAATGTTCACTCCAGCATAAACAAAGCCACACTGATGATGTGTCAACCACTCCCTCGTATTTTTGTACAACTTCCTTCTTCAATTATATCGTATTTATTATTATTATTATTATTATTATTATTATTATTATTATTACTATTGTTATTATTAGCAGTAGCAGAAATGTTTGATTCTTTGCTGTGTTCAAGAGTAAACACATGATGTCACTGTCTAATACCTGTCCGAATAGCCATTCCAATATGCAGTCATGAATGGTTTTACATTATTTATACTGCAGTTTAATAGCAAATAATGAACAAACAAAACACTCACCACACTGAGTGGTGGGAGGGTAGTAGGGACTCGCAGGTGGCGGGAAACTTGAATATGATTTGGCGGCTGGGAATTTGGTGGCTGGGAATTTGGCAGCTGGGAATTTGGTGGCTGGGAATTTGGCGGTTGGGAATTCGCGAATGTGTGAAGCCCGCGAAAGCTGAAAACGTGAATGTTGAGGGAGACCTGTATTATTATTATCTTTATTAATATAGCGTCCTCAAGACTAATAAGACACTTATTGATTTTAATGTGTACCTGCACACCAGCCCGGGGATGTACTACTGTACTGCCAAGTGAGTGTAAAACGGAAGCCTGTATTTGTTTTACATGATGGTAGGATTGCTGGTGTCTTTTTTCTATCTCATAAACATACAAGATTTCAGGTACATCTTGCTACTTCTACTTACATTTAGGTCACACTACACATGCTGGTAAACTTGAGTATTCTTTGATTTTATCTTAATGGTTCTTCTTCTTATTACTTTTCCTCTTATATCCATGGGAAAGTGGAATAAAAATCTTTACTCCATAAGCCATGCATGTTGTGAAAATCAGCTAAAATGCTGGGAGCAATGGGGTAGTAACCCGTTTTCCCATATAGCTTACTAAAAGAAAAAGAAGAAAACTGTTAAAGTGAGATGTTTGAATGTGCATGGTTATATTATGAATAAGAAAGAGATGATTGTGGATGTTATGAATGAAAAGAAGCTGGATGTCTTCGCTCTTAAGTGAAACAAAGCTGAAAGGGGTGGGAGAGTTTCAGTGAGGAGAAATAAATGGGATTAGGTCGGGGGTTTCTAATAGAGTTAGAGCTAAGGAATGAGTAGCAATAATGTTGAAGGATAAGTTATGGTAGCAAAAGAAAAAATATGTTTAAATTGAAGGATTATGTGGAGTAAAATAAGGGTTGGATGTGAAAAGTGGGTTATAGTAAGTGTTTATGCACCTGGAGGAGAGAGAGTGAGAGAGTGTGAGAGTGAGAGTATGAGAGTGTGAGAGTGAGAGTATGAGAGTGTGAGAGTGAGAGACAGAGAGTGAGAATGAGAGAGAGAGTGAGTGAGTGAGTTTGGAAAATGTTGAGTGATTGTGGGGAGTTTCAAACCTGGTAAGAGAGTACTTGTGGTTGGGGGTTTCAATGCTAAAGTGGGTAAAAATGTTGTAGATAGAGTAGTAGGTAAATTTCTGGTGCCAGGGGTAAATGACAATGGGGAGCCTTTAATTGAACTGTGTGTAGAAAGAGGTTTGGTAATAAGTAATATACATATTTTATGAAAAAGAGGATAAATAAGTATACAAGATATGATATAGCACATAATAAAAATAGTTTGTTAGATTATGTATTGGTGGATAAAAGGTTGAAGGGTAGGCTTCAGGATGTACATGTTTATAGAGGGTCAACGGACATATTGGATCATTTTCTAGTTGTAGCTACAGTTAGAGTAAGAGGTAGATGGGACAAAAGGAAAATGGCAACAGTAAGACAGAGGTGACATTTTATTAACTAAGGGAGTATACCTGGAGAGGGTTTTGAGGGTCAACCCTTCCACTGCTCAGTCTGTGACCAGGCCTCATACTGGACCAGGGCCTGATCAACCAGGCTGTTAACCCTTTCAGGGTTCCGGATGTACTAGTACGGCTTACGCACCAGGGTTTTTGATGTATGTACTAGTACGCCTAAATTTTATTGCCCTCAAATCTAGTGAGAGAAAGCTGGTAGACCTACATATGAAAGAATGGGTCTGTGTGGTCTGTGCGCAGTATAAAAAAAATCCTGCAGCACACAGTGCGTAATGAGAAAAAAAACTTCGACCGTGTTTTTGGGTTAAAACATCGACTTTGCAGTGTATGTATTTTCGTATGGTATTTATTGTTGTATTCTAGTTTTCCTGGTCTCATTTTATAGAATGGAAGACATATTACAGAAATTAAGATGATTTTGACTGGTTTTACAATGAAAAGTACCTTGAAATTGAGCTCTAAGTAGCAGAAATGATCGATTTTTACCAAAGTTCATAAGTAAAGAAATCATGCCAAGCGTCCAATACACGTCAACTGGTGAGTCTAATATTCTTTCACAAGTGTGCTGATATTATTTATACCATTTCCACACTAATGCAGTAGTCTGCATAACAGTAAATCTTCTGTTTTTTTGTGAGAATAAAAATTCAAAGTGGAAAGCAAAAGAATGTAAGAGGGGCATGGGGACGTGACTAATGAACAGAGGAAATGTTATTTTAGTGCCAGGAATGTCTTTCTTGTTTATTCTGGACCCTATTCGGAAATTGGCATCTTTTGAAATTTGTATGAAATTGGCAAAATTGCTAAATTCTGACCACTTTATTGGATAGTTGAAATCGGTAAATGGGTGGTTTCTTGTACTCATTCGATAGAAAAAAAATGGAGTTCTAGCGAAATAGATATGATTTTTGTCGACTAGTACACCGGAATTGACCGAAAATAGGGCTCAAAGTGGGTAAAATCGCTGATGCGTAAACATCATTGAGACCGCTAACTTCGCGAGAGCATAATTCCGTAAGTTTTCTTTAAAATTTCATACTTTTGGTGTCATTATGATCGGGAAAAGATTCTCTATCTTTTCATAAGAATTTTTTTTTTTTTCTTTTGGAAAATTTGGCAAGCCTGATAACAAGTCTCGGAGAGGGCCTGGCAACCCTGAAAGGGTTAATGTTGGCTGCACACAACCTGACATACAAACCACAGCCTGGCTGGTGAGGTACTGACTTTAGGTGCCTGTCCAGGGCCTTTTTGAAGACAGCTGTGGGTCTGTTGGTAATCCCCTTTATGTATGCAGGGAGGCAGTTCAACTGTCTTGGGCCCCTGACACTTATTGTGTTGTCTCCTATCGTGGTAGTGGCACCCCTGCTTTTCATTGGGGGATGTTGCATTGTCTGCCGAGTCTTTTGCTTTCATAGGGAGTGATTTTCATGTGCAGGTTTGGTACTAGTCCCTCTAGGATTTTCCAAGTGTATATAATCATGTATCTCTCCTGCTTGCATTCTAGGGAGTACAGGTTCAGGAACTTCAAGTGTTCCCAGTTATTGAGGTGTTTTATCAAAGTTATATGTGCCCTGAAGGTTCTCTGTACACTTTCTAGGTCAGCAGTTACACCTGCCTTGAAAGGGTGCTGTTAGTGTGCAGCAATATTCCAGCCTAGATAGAACAAGCAACCTGAAGAGTGTCATCATGGGCTTGGCATCCCTAGTTTTGAAGGTTCTCATTATCCATCCTGTCATTTTTTTAGCAGATGCGATTGATGCAATGTTATGGTTGCTGAAGGTGAGATCCTCCGACATGATCACTCCCAGGTCTTTTACATTAGTTTTTCGCTCTGTTGTGTGGTTGGAATTTGTTTTATACTCTGATATACAGTGGAACCCCGGATTTTGTCTGGTGCGGATATCGTACAATTTGGATTTTGACCACTTTTTTGGGTGAAATTATACTCCAGGTTTTGTACCTCTGCTTGCAAATTGTCTGTATTAGACGCGTCTGCCCTCCCAGGACGTGGCTGCTTACAGTGGCTAATGCAACAGTCTGGAGTTTTGAGACTCTGACCGCGGGTTCAAATCCCGCCCGTGGTATGTTTTTTTTTACACGTATGTCACTCAGTCTGCCTCTGTCACTTGTTTAGTGAGCAATACTCCACGCATTCATCCAAAACATTGGTGGCAGAGGGTGGTAGTGATGGTGGTAGTGGTTGTGATGGTGGTAGAGGGTGGTAGTGGTTGTGATGGTGGTAGAGGGTGGTTGTGATGATGGTAGAGGGTGGTTGTGATGGTGGTAGTGTGTGGTAGTGATGGTGGTAGAGGGTGGTAGTGATGGTGGTAGAGGGTGGTAGTGTGTGGTAGTGATGGTGGTAGAGGGTGGTTGTGATGGTGGTAGAGGGTGATAGTGATGGTGGTAGAGGGTGGTAGTGATGGCAAACAAACGAAGATGTTGAGAAGTTGTGTTGGTGTGGATCAGTGAAAAACAGTTAGTGGGAGAGAGTTTTGTGGAGGCAATAATTTGCGAAAAGGCAGTTGCATGTGGATCTCATAAAGAATATGCCAACAAGGAGTCTTTAATAATGGTAAAAGTGATTTAAATGTTCATTTATCCATTAAATTAGTACTTTATATTTATTTCTCATTGTTTTCTGTATTTAAAACTATAGTTATTCTCCATAAAAAATATATATTTTTAATATTTTTGGGTGTCTGGAACAGATTAATTGCATTTACATTATTTCTTATTGGAAATATTTTTTCGGTTTTCGTCCATTTTGGATTTCGACCGACCTTCTGGAATGGACTAAGGACGAAATCCGGGGTTCCACTGTAGTTTTAATTTCCTCACATTTTCCATATTGGAATGATTGAAATTTCTCATCATTGAACTTCATATTTTCTGCGGCCCATTTAAAGATTTGGTTGATGTCCGCCTGGAGTCTTGTGGTGTCTTCAGTGGAGGACATTGTCATGCAGATTCAGGTGTCATCTGCAAAGAAAGACACAGTGCTGTGGCTTACATCCCTGTCTATGTCAGAGATGAGGGTGAGGAACAGGATGGGAACTAGTACTGTGCCTTGTGGAACAGAGCTTTTCACCTGAAATTAGAATGGGAGGACTGCGTGACTGCAAGCCTCATAGAACAGCATAATAAACGTTAAGGTAATAATTTTTAAAATTAAACTAAATTTAATAATGATGAGCATTCACACACACATGTACCCGTAAAGGTCATCTCAGTCCTGCTGGTGGAGACGTGGCTAGCTGAGGTGATGATGATACAATTGTTTGAAATTGTGTTTCGCTATTGAAATCTTGTATGCTGAATCAGTTTGAGCTGCAATGTTCACTTTACCCAACATTGACAAATCAGTAACATTATTTATATGCTTGGTTGACTGCTCATGTTTCATTAGTTTGTGTGGTAAATATTTCAAGTCAGTCATGCCACTTTTTGTCCATGAAGAGTCTCTACCAAATAGCCCTTTCAGGGTCCGTCCCGTAGATCTACGGCTTTACGTTCAGGGTCCAAATCGTAGATCTACACCAAAATTCTAGCGGCATCAAATTTAGTGCGAGAAGGCTGGTAGGCCTACATCTAAGAGAATGGGTCTGGGTGGTCAGTGCGCACACTATAGAAAAAATCTGGATGCCCGCATGGCATTGTGGGAACACCGGCAAAGTAGCTTTGTTCATCGTGCCTGGCGGCAAGGAAGCTCTCACTCCCCACTCACTCTCTGGGTGAATTCTGACTCCTCTTCACAACTTACAGTTCTAAGAGGAGTGGAGCTGAAGAGGAATTCTATGGTTTTGAACCATATGGTACCATATGGTACAATGGTGCCATGTCATACAATGTTATCATAAGGTACAATAGTATCATATGGTACAATGTACCATATAGTACATTGTACCATATGGTACATTATACCATATGGTACAGGGTACAGGAACCCTAATGGAAATAAGTCTGTCTGACTTTTTTGGGTTATCCTAGGTTCTCCAAACATATGCTGCTAAGTATGATATTCTATGTAACTTTATTTGTGTATACCTAAATAAACTTACTTATGATGCCACATGCACTTGAGTAAGTTTATTCAGGTGTACACAAATACAATTACATAGATTATCATACATAGCAGCATACGTATAAAATCCTAGGATAACCCAAAAAAGTCAGGGTGACTTATTTCCATAGGAATCCCTGTATCTGTACCATATGGTGTCCTGTACTGTATGGTACCCTGTGCCATATGGTGCCCTGTGCCATATGGTACCCTTCATCATATGTTATCCTGTATTACATGGTACCCTATACCATATAGTACAATGTACCATATGGTACCCTGTAACATATGATACCATGTACCATAGGGTCAATAGGCGTTGGTGGCATGAGACACCAGCCAAGACTGAGTGAGTGGTGACACAAGCTAGCTACTGACTCCGCAGTTTCCCAGACAGAGTGCTTTGTCATCCACCTCAAGGAACGCGTCAAGTTCCTGTACACTTGTAAATATATAATAGAACATTACTAATATATAACATTTTTTGCATATTTTTGTTGTAAACAACTATTGTAAACAAAATAATAATGAAAATATTAGTGTGTTTATTGTGTTGAATACAACAGTACTATATAGTACCATACGGTACAATGAACCATATGGTATCATTGTACTGTATGGTACAATGAACCATATGGTATTGTACTGTATGGTACAATGTACCATATGGTACCATTGCATCATATGGTACCATTGCACCATATGGTACCATTGTATCATATGGTACCATTGCATCATATGGTACCATAAGGTACCATTGCACCATATGGTACCATTGTATCATATGGTACCATTGTACCATATTCTACCATATGGTACCATTGTACCATATGTACAATTGTACTATATGGTACCATTGCACCCTATGGCACCATTGTACCATATGGTACTATATAGTACCATTGTATTCAACACAATAACCACACTAATATTTTCATCATTTTGCTTACAATAAACTTATAAACAAGTTTTGTAAGCTATATAATGATAAACAAATTTATCATGTGGGAGTTCGAACACGTGGATAGGGTAAAGTAATACTCACGTAGGCTGGTAGTACGTATAATTACGGATAATGTGGGGAGCGCCCAAACAGCCGTAACCTTGTCTCCTTGCTCACTCTCGTATGACTGACTGGCCGCCCACAGTACCCATATGTGAGGGGGTCTTTGAATACTGCTGTGGTCAGCACAATATGAATACAGACAGTGACTCAGGCAGAGACGGTTGGTAGTGAGTCAACTACTGGTACACTGGTTACTGGTAACTGGTTACTACTACTGAGAAATTAGTGCAGTTATTGTGTTGAATACAATGAGTGTACACTTATACAATATACATTATACTGGTCTCACAGGCCACAAATGTTATTAGAAAAAGAAAAAATTAGAAAAGGAAAGAAAAAAGTATAAAAAACGTAAAATAAAAAAAATGCTATTTTGCGGAAGTCACTGATGTTGCCGCCACCCGGTCATTTTGGGTCAACTTCCCGCCGCTGTATCTCGGTAAGTACAGTGGTCCCTCGCTTTTTGTAGTTCTCGGCAATCATAAATTTCGCCAATCATAGGGGTAATTTCGTATAAACATGGACTCGCTTTTCATAGGTTGACTCGCGAATAGTAGTTTGTCCGGGACACGTAAGCACGGTGTGAGCCGGGGAGGCCTCCCTACCCAGCCAGTCTGGTATTGTTTACCAGTGAGTGAAGGTCCCCTCAAGTGCTCCTACGAAATTTCATAATATTCCACTCATTTTAATGCTTGCAAGTACTAAATAAGCTACCATGGCTCGAAAGAAAGCTCCTAGTGCCACGCCTGTGGTAAAGAAGGTGAGAAATATGTACAGTGACAAAGTCTTGGGCCGTTTTAGGCAAGTGTTAAAGAGACGCCAGAAACAGAGCTCTCTCCACAGTTATTTTGCGAGACAGGACTCCAGTGACTCTCATGGTGGTCCTAGTGGCATTAAGAAACAGAGAAGAGAAGCAACCCCAGAAAAGCAATTGGTACCTGAGGTGTTGCTGGAAGGGGATTCCCCTTTCAAACTATAAACAATCCAATCTCTCTCCTCCTCCAGTCTCCCATACACTAAGAAGAATCTCCAATAAAGGTAAGCGTTATGCTGTTAATGTTTCATTCATCATTTCCCATTGTATTGTTTATGTACTATATGTATATTTCATGTAAAAATTTTTTTTGTTTTAATACTTCTGGGTGTCAGGAACGGATTAATTGTATTTACATTATTTCTTATGGGGAAAATTGATTCTCAAATCGTAAATTTCGTTTATAGTAGCTCCTCCAGGAACGGATTAATTACGAAAAACGAGGGACCACTGTACTGATCAGAATTTTTTTTTGTCTTATTACCTTCACAAAAATATTATCTTTAATTCTGTAAGAAAAAATAATTTTTTTTTTTTTTCAAAATTTCTTGGACACTGATTTTGGCCTTGGACCCTGAAAGGGATAGTAAGCATGGAAAACAGAATAAATTAGCATTCTTTTCATCACAGCCACAAAGCCATTCACTTTTCTGGTAACACTGACGGTAAACTGGCGTGTATATTCTTTGCTCCTACTTGTACTTTTTTGTAGAATGGATAAAACTGGTGTATGTCATCCTTTTCCTTTTATCTTTACTTTTTCACTTAAAATCAACTGCGAAAAGTTAATGCTTTGTAAATATTTAACTGAGTTTTCTCTAGTTTCCACTGCCATCATTTATCAAAATGTAATTAAAATTAATGCTATTGTCAAGAATTTAAACGGCCACCAACACCAATACCGGCCACGCATTACAATGTGCATACAAATTAAACAGACCGAGTGCAACTGGGCGTGTGCTGCATCTAATGCAGCTCCTCACTGCCATATGTAACACCATATGTAACCCCATATGTAACCCCATATGTAACACCATACGTAACCCCATATGTAATGCTGCCATAGGACAGTTCTCTGTTAGTGTCAGGTAAAGACCCACAAGATATAGGTACACCTACCATCCGACTTACGACCTGCTCGACTTACGACCACTCGACTTACGACCGTGTTTTTTATGCCAAATTTCTGGGAAATAAACAACTATTTGTGTTGTACACAGTGTTTATCCTAAACCTTACAGTATAAAATACAGTACTAACAGCATAAAAAGTAAAGTAAAACACAAAATACCAAAATAAAACAATAAAATAAAGTCATTACAAAAATGTTTTGTTGATATTCAGTAGTAAAGTTTGACTTACGACCATTTCGACTTACGACCGGTTTCTCGGAACCGAACTCAGTCGTAAGTCGGATGGTGGGTGTAATGTATTAATACTGGAACTAGAGTCCTGCAGCAAATGGTTAGTATCATTACACCTTGGGAAAACTGAAGCCATTCTCTTTGGCACAAAACATAAACTGAGAAGGGTAAATAATTTTAATGTCCAGTGTTTACCTGGAGTTTACCTGGAGAGGGTTTCGGGGGTCAACGCCAGTGTAATGGGGAACCCATCACTTCGGTTTCTTCAGGAAGATATCTGGGAATCCCCTTTGACCCATGCATGTCAGGAGAATTGGTAGGGAACAGTGTAATAAAGCAAATGCCAGACTGAAATTCCTCTATAGACAAGCACAGGGTCTACCTACTGAGGCTCGCAGGACCCTATGTCTAGCCCTCATACAATGTCATATGGACTACGCTTGCTCTTCATGGTACTCTGCCTTGACAAAAAAACTGAAAGATAGACTGCAAATCACCCAGAACAACATGGTAAGATTCATCCTGGACCAGGGTTCAAGAGAACATGTAGGCCAGGATGAATTACAACATTTGGATATGCTGAATGTGAAGACAAAGTAAAACAACTGAAGCTAAATCATGTTTATAAAATTGCTCACAAACAGTGTCCAGAATATCTTGCTGCCAATTTTGTCAGGGTTGGGAACCAAAGCAATCATAGTATTAGGGAAAGAGAGCACAACTTTGTAGTACCCACAGTTAGTGGCCAGGCTTCAAACAGCAGTAAAGGAATGGAACAGATTGTCTGCACATGTCAAAGCCAGTCATAGCATGAACCAGTTCAAGAAGAGTGCCAAAAGGTGCCTGATGAATGTAGCTACAGAAAGGGAGGGGGAATGATTTTTTATTTTTTTTTAGTTAACATGTGTAATTTTACCTCCCTAGTAATGACCCTCGTGTTGTAGATAGTCTTAATAGTATGATGATAAGATGTTATCTCCTTTATACCTCTTCAAGGGAGGCTCCTTGGCATGGTGAAAAAGCTCTTGGTCTGAGGAATTAGACTTGTCGGTCTCCTTCCTCAGACCGAACCTAATTACCCCCCAATCCCCCCTTCCCTATCCCATCCTCCCCTTTTTCCTTTCCTCCTCCTCCTCCCCACCCCTCCCTTTTGCTCTTCCTTTTTTGGCCTTTGGGGTTTTTCCCACAGGCATGCTAGTTCCTGGGTAGGGGAAAGGGTACCAGGGTCCATCCCATTCCGTTGAGGTTCTTGGCGGTGGCGTAGTTTGCCATGGAATCTAAATCGCCTGGGGATGTCCTGATCCCTCTCTGGTATCCTGGAGGCTGGTTTTGGGTGTCTTTTGGGCGACGGGTGCATCTCTGGAAGCCACCTTTCGGATTCCAGGAGTGGTGACCAAAGAGGTATGCTTTGTGGCGGATATTCAGCCGCCCTCTCTTTTGTCTACCGAGGTAGCTTGGCAGATGTGAGGTTGCTATCCTGGATTGCTGGTTTACTGGCATGAAGGGTAGGGTATGGCACGGGTTCCATGCTGCATCTGCGCTACTTGCGGTGCTGAGGTCCTCTTGGGCATGGAGGGAGATTTCTGACCCTTTCATTCCTCCTAGGAACCATCCCTCCCCGGTCCCCCCTTTTTTTATTCTTTTTTTTATTTTTATTTTCTTTTCTTTCTTTTTTTTTTCTTAAAAACAAAAAGAAAGAAGTAACCTAACCATGGAGTACCCGATCCATGACCCCGCTACCCCCGGGCCCCTTATTGTTACCGCACCCCGTTCTGACATCACCTCGTCGTTTGGCCACTCTTCAGACACTCCTAAGACCCCTGTACCTCTTGCTGGTACTGTTTCATCACCCGCTTCAGGTGCCGGGGTTTTGACTGACTCCTTCGATTTGTCTGACCTCCGCTCTCCTTTGACTATGCTTCCGGCCTCTCCCTCTATGGTGCGGTGATTTTCGAATCGCCAGTCCGTCCCACGTCGGACCAACTCTGGTCTCACTTCTAAACGCCAATGACAATCTCCTAATGATGTTACTTCGTTACCTTCCCATTCTACTCGGAAAAGACCGACACGTCATGCACTCCCTCTCCACACTCAGTTTCGGACCACGCAATGGACTAAATTCTTTACTTTAAGATCGACTTCTTCTACTGCCTATCTTTCCGACCATAGTATTGGCAAAGCGCTCCTACGTCATGTTGGTAGAGATATTTCTTTTCATGCTCTTAAGAGTGGTATGTACATCATCACAGACCAGGATGCTACCCAAGCTCATGATCTTTCTCTTCTTTTACATATCAATACTATTCCTATCACTATTGAAAAACATCATTCCCTCAATTCTTGTAGTGGTACTGTTATTCTGCCCCATACCGTAGTCCAACAGAATTTCCAGACAGGCGGCAATGACATTCTCGAACAGCTGGAACTCCAAGATCTCCCAATTCTCAAGGTAGACACTTATGTTCTTCCTGCCCGCAGGCGGAGACGATACCCTTGCAATGTGGCTCGTTTAACTTTTGCCAGCCGTGAACTCCCATCCTCTGTTTATGTAGCAGGACATCGGTTACAAGTTCGAAAGGTGATCCCTACACCGCAACAGTGTAGAAATTGCTGGCGATTTGGCCACCCAGCAAAATATTGCAGATCTATAGCCGAATGCCCAGTCTGTGGTGCTGATGACCATTCTAATACAGGTCTCCCTCAACATTCGCGAGGGTTAGGGGATCAAGAGCCTCGCGAATGTTGAAAAACCGTGAATGTTTGGTGCCCCAATATATTGTAGGGAAATATATTACAATACTGCTTCCTTAACTTGTTGAACCATGAATAATCATAAAATACATGAAAACGTCGTAAATTGTACTAAATATATACATGTTATGCTTTAATAACATATGTTATTTAATAACATGTATGTTATTAAATACCACAGACTCCACCAATGCCTCCACCACTGCGAGTCCGTACTACCCTCCCTCCGACCCCCGCAACTGGCAACCAGCCCTCCCACCACTCAGTGTGGTGAGTGTTTCGTTTGTTCATTATTTGCTATTAAACTACAGAATAAATAATGTAAACCCATTCATGACTGCATATTGGAATGGCTATTAGGAAAGGTATTAGACGGTGACATCATGTGTTTACTCTTGAACACAGCAAAGAATCGAACATTTCTGCTATTGCTAATAATAACAATAGTAATAATAATAATATTAATAATAATAATAATAATAAATACTATATAATTGAAGAAGGAAATTGTACAAAAATACGAGTGAGTGGTTGACACATCATCAGTGTGACTTTGTTTATGCTGGAGTGAGCATTAGTCTCCCTGCTCTTCCAAACATTTCACAATAATTCAGCGGTTGAGGCAGTGGTATTTAATAACATATATGTTATAAATAATAATAGTACATGTTATTATTAATAACATGTATTATTATTAACATGTATGTATTTAATAACATATATGTTATAAATAATAATAGTACATATTATTAATAACATGTATTATTATTAACATGTATGTTATTAAATACCATTGCCTCAATCACTGCCTCTACCACTCCAGTCACACTCAGTCTACAAGCACCAAACACAATGAATTATTGTGAAATGTTTTGAATAGCAGGGAGACTAATGTTCACTCCAGCATAAACAAAATCACACTGACGATGTGTCAACCACTCCCTCGTATTTTTGTACAATTTCCTTCTTCAATTATATCATTTATTATTATTATTATTATTATTATTATTATTATTATTATTATTATTATTATTACTATTGTTATTATTAGCTGTAGCAGAAATGTTTAATTTTTTGCAGTGTTCAAGAGTAAACACATGATGTCACCGTCTAATACCTGTCCGAATAGCCATTCCAATATACAGTCATGAATGGGTTTACATTATTTATACTGTAGTTTAATAACAAATATGAACAAACAAAACACTCACCACACTGAGTGGTGGGAGGGCTGGCTGCCAGTTGCTGGGGTCAGAGGGAGGGTAGTAGGGACTCGCAGGTGGCAGGAAACTTAAATATGATTTGGCGGCTGGGAATTTGGTAGCTGGGAATTTGGAGGTTGGGAATTCGCGAATGTGTGAAGCCCGTGAAAGTTGAAAACGTGAATGTTGAGGGAGACCTGTACGTCTTGCAATCAACCTCCCTCTTGCCTTAATTGTCGTGAGGCTCACCCTTTGTACTATCGCCATTGCCAGGTCTACTTAAATGAGTGGGAAATTCGTTGCCTCAATGAGGCAGAAGGTCTCCCTTATGCTATGGCAGTTTATCATCTCCGCCTCCAAGGGAGACTACCCCATGTTTCTTTTTCTCGTCTTTCAAAATGCCCCCACACTTCTGGGGTCCCATCTTCTGCAGCCTCCTCTGTGGTTGCCAGTCCCATAGTCACTCCTGTATCTAATTCTTTTGCTGTCCTGGGCTCAGACGTCCCTACTTTAATCCTTTCAGGGTCGACAGGCCCTCTCAGAGACTTGTTCTCACGGTCGGCCAAATTTCAAAAAAAAAAAAATTATTTTTTCTTATGGAAAGATAGAGAATCTTTTCCCGATCATAATGACACCAAAAGTATGAAATTTGATGGAAAACTTAGGGAATTATGCTCTCGTGAGTTAGTGGTCTCGACGATGTTTACGCATTGGCGATTTTGCCCACTTTGAGTCCTATTTTCGGCCAATTCCAGTGGACTAGTCGACAAAAATCATAACTATTTCGTTAGAACTCCATTTTTTCTATCGAATTAGTACAAGAAACCACCCATTTACCGATTTTAAGTATCCAATACAGTGGTCAGAATTTAGCAATTTTGCCAATTTCACACAAATTTCAAAAGATGCCAGTTCCCGAATAGGGTCCAGAATAAACAAGAAAGACATTCCTGGCACTAAAATAACATTTCCTCTGTTCATTAGTCACATCCCCATGCCCCTCTTACATTCTTTTGCTTTCCACTTTGAATTTTTATTCTCACAAAAAAATAGAAGATTTACTGTTATGCAGACTACTGCATTAGTGTAGAAATGGTATAAATAATATCAGCACACTTGTGAAAGAATATTAGACTCACCAGTTGACGTGTATTGGACGCTTGGCATGATTTGTTTACTTTTGAACTTTGATAAAAATCAAACATTTCTGCTACTTTGAGCTCATTGTAAAACCAGTCAAAATCATCTCAATTTCTGTAATATGTCTTCCATTCTATAAAATGAGACCAGGAAAACTAGAATACAACAATAAATACCATACGAAAATACAGTGCAGTGTCGCTGTTTTAATCCAAAAACACGGTCAAAGTTTTTTTTTTCTCAATATGCACTGTGTGCTGCAGGATTTTTTTTATACCACTCACACTGACCACATAGTCCCATTCTTTCATATGTAGGCCTACCAGCTTTCTCTCATTAGATTTAAGGGTGCTAGAATTTAGGCGTACTAGTACGTCAAAAACCCTGGTGCGTAAGCTGTACTAGTACGGCCGAAACCCTGAAAGGGTTAACAAGTCAGTCTGTTCTCACTTCTTCATGTTCTCCCTCACAAACCCCGGTATTGACAAGACCTCGTACGACACCTCCTCCCAATTGTCCCTCTACTTCTCAGAAGTCCAAAAAATCTCTTTAACCCCTCCTTCCCTTCATCCACCTCCACATTTTACCTTTCCGGTCTCTGTACCTGGGTCTTCCCCTTTCACTGGCTCTGTTACAAGTGTGGAGGTTCATCCTCCTCCTCGTACTGTGCCTTCCTCCCCTGTCCCCTCCCAAGTTTCTTCCTCTTCTGCCACCTCCCTGGTTTCTGCCTCTTCTGTCCCCTCCCACACTCTCCAGTTCCCTCCACCCTTTCGCCCCCCCCCCTACCTTGGTACAGTCCATTACAGTTCTGATCTTTACTCAAACTCCTACTTCCATCTCCAATATTGTTTCCCATACGACGTCTCTGAACTCCGAAACACTTGAAGAAATCTCTGAATATATTGCAGAGACCAAACCATCAATGGACACTGATCCACCCTCTGTTCCTTCTCTTTCCTCTTCTCCATCTGCGCAACTTCTTTCTTCACAGAGCACCGTTCCTTTGCTGCTCGAACATTTTCCGCTGCCACCGCATATGGACTTTTCTAACCCCTCTTGTCTGTAAGTACCCTTACCTGCAGATTTCTAGTATCTTTATTGTTGCCAATCATGGCCTATTTGCAGTGGAATATACGCGGCCTCAGGCGTAATCGGGGTGAGCCTCAGACGTTGCTCTCCCAATTTTCCCCTGTTGGTGTTAGCTTACAAGAACCAAAATTACACTCTGCTGTTATCTATCCCATCTCAGGCTATAATTTATTGTATTCTTTGGATCCTTTTCCTGATGGGACCTTTAATGAAAGTGCCCTTCTTCTACGCACTGATATTCCGTACCATCAGCTATTTGTTTGTACTTCGCTGCATTACACAGCAGCCCATATCCACCTGCATAGATGGTATACACTCTGTTCTTTGTATCTCTCTCCTTCTCGAGCATTATCTATTCCGGATTTTGCCTTTCTTGTTTCGTCATTACCGCCACCACTTCTGTTACTTGGTGATTTTAATGCCCATCATTTCCTCTGGGGGGGTCTCACTGTGATTCCCGTGGCATTCAGCTAGAGGCTTTTCTTGCTTCCCACCCCTCCATGTTTTAAATACAGGTACTCACACCCATTTTGATCCTCGTACTCATACTCTCTCTTGCATCGATCTCTCAGTCTGCTCTTCCTCCGCCGCACTAGACTTCACCTGGTCTATTCTCCTGGATTTACATGACAATGATCATTTTCCAATCATTCTTACTTCCCCTTCATATTCACCACCTCTTCGTAACCCACACTGGCAATTTGATTGGGCAAATTGGGACCTTTACTCACAATTAACTGTTTTTAGTGAGGTTCCTTCTTCGTCCTCCATTGATGAGCTTTTACACCTCTTCTCGTCCTCAGCTTTAACCGCAGCTTCTCATTCTATACTCCAAACCTCGGGCAGGCATTCTCAGAAATGCGTGCCTTGGTGGTCTCCTGCTTATGCTTGTGCAGTACGTTTGAAACGCGCTGTGTGGGGCAGGTACCGGTATAATAGAACCACTGAGAGACTTCTTGATTTTAAACAGAAGCATGCGATGGCTCGCCGTGTCATCCTTGACGCTAAACGCACTTGTTGGCGAGATTGTCTCCACCATCACCTCTGCTTCCTCTATGAGTGCAGTCTGGAAAAAAGTACGGAAACAGTGGTAAATTTTCTCCTGACCCGGCTCCTGTTCTGCAGGTTGCCGGTGTTGATATAGCAAACCCTCTAGATGTTGCCATTGAAATTGGCAATCATCTGGTCTGTATTTCTCTGGGGCTCCATCTCTGCCTCTTGTTTCTTTCCTCAAAGTCTGCCAGAGAGTTAGCACCCTTGGACTTTTCTTCTCTCAGAGAAGAACAGTATAATGTGCCTCTTACACTTCAGGAACTGGAGGCAACACTCTCAGCTTGCCGATCATCATATTCGTATGTTACAACATTTACATCAGTCAGCCCTTGCAGTCCTCTTACGCCTTTTCAATCTTATTTGGTCACAAGTTCTTCCACAGCTGTGAAAATCTGCCATTGTTCTCCCTTTCCGCAAACCGGGTACTACGGGACATGAAGCCTCCCACTATCATCCCATCGCTCTTACCAGTGTAGTTTGCAAAGTGATGGAACGTCTGGTAAATAGACGTTTAATGTGGTATTTAGAGACACACAACAGTCTCTCCACTCGTCAATATGGCTTGCGTAAGGGCTGTTCTACCATAGACCCCTTACTACGTTTGGATATGTATGTTCGTAATGCCTTTGCGAATAACCACTCAGTTATTGCCATATTTTTTGACCTTGAGAAGGTATATGACACAACTTGGAGGTATAATATTTTGGCCCAAGCTCACTCCTTAGGCCTCCGAGGCAATCTACCATCTTTCCTTGAGAACTTTTTAACTGACAGACATTTCCGTGTTCGAGTCAATAATGTGCTTTCCCCGGACTTTGTCCAAGCTGAAGGTGTCCCTCAGGGATGTGTTCTGAGCACAACACTTTTTCTCCTTGCTATAAATGATTTGGCCTCTGTTCTTCCATCCAATATTTGGTCATCACTCTATGTAGATGACTTCGCTATTGCTTGTGCAGGCGCTGACTGTCACCTCATTACAGTTTCTCTCCAGCATGCAGTCGACCGTGTTTCCAATTGGGCCACCATGCATGAGTTTAAATTTTCCAGTACCAAAACTCACGAAATTACTTTCACTAGACGCTCTGTCATCTCCGATCATCCTTTGTACCTCTATGGCTCCCGTATCCCTGAACATGATACAGTCAGGTTTCTAGGCCTTCTCTTTGACCTTAGATTATCCTGGAAACCTCACATTACCTCTCTAAAGGCAACTTGTCACAGCCGGCTGAGCCTTCTTAACCCTTTGACTGTCGCAGGCCCCTTTCTGAAACTGTCATTCTATGTCGATAAATTTTTGAAAAAAAAAAGAAAAAATTCTTATGAAATGATAGAGAATCTTTTCCCGATGGTAATGACACCAAAAGTATGACATTTTGTCGAAAACTCACAGAATTACGCTCCCGCGAAGTTAGCAGTCTCGGCGACATATACGCATCGGCGATTTCGCCGACTTTGAGCCCTGTTTACAGCCAATTCTGTTGTTCCAGTCAACCAAACTCATAGCTATTTCTTTAGAACTCCATTTTATCTATCAGTTGAGTACAAGAAACCGCCCATTTACCGATTTGAGCTACCCAGTAAAGTGGTCAGAAATTGGCAATTTGTCCAATTTCACACAAATTAAAAAAGATGCCAATTTCAAAATAGGGTCCAGAATAAACAGTGTAGACATTCTTGGCACTAAAATAACATTCCCTTTGTTCATTAGTCACATCTCTAGGCCCCTCGTATATTACTATTGCTTTCTATTTTGATTTTTTATTCATACAAAAAGATGCAAAATTTACGGGTATGCAGACTACTGCATTATTGTAAAAATGGTATAAATAATATAAGGGCACTAGTGAAAGAATATTAGACTCCCCAGTTGATGTGTATTGGACTTGTGGTGTGATTTGCTTACTCCTGAACATTGGTAAAAATCGAACATTTCTGCTACTTGGAGCTCAATTTCAAGGTCGTTTTCATCGTGAAAATAATCAAAATCATCTCTATTTCTGTAAAATGTTTTCCATTTTATCACTTGAGACCATGAAAACGAGAATACAACAATAATTACTATACAAAAATACACCTCAAAGTCGGCATTTTAATCCAAAAAAACGGTCAGTTTTTTTTTTTCTCATTACGCACTGCGTGCTGCAGGATTTTTTTTTATGTGGTGCACACTGACCACACAGACCCATTCTCTAGCATGTGGGCCTACCAGCTTTCTCCCGCTTGAATTTGCGCGTATTAATACGTCAGAAACAGTGGCGCATAAGACGTATATATACGGCGTAAACAGTGAAAGGGTTAAAACACTTGCCCATCTTTCATGGGGAGCTGATCGTCAAACTCTCCTTCGCCTACATTCAGCCCTCATTTTATTGAAACTTGATTATGGTGACCAGATCTATTCAGCAGCCTCTCCTGCTACTCTCTCTTGCCTTAACCCCATCCATCACCAAGGATTACGTTTATGTCTTGGTGCTTTTCGCTCTTTCCCTGTTGAGAACCTCTATGCAGAAGTGAATGTTCCATCCTTGTCTGATCACCGTGATGCCCATTGCCTTCACTACTATGTGTGCTCACGATCTCCGCAATCCTTTCATTTATTGAATGGTCACTGATATTGGTAGACATTATTTGTTCGCTGCCCCTGTTTGCTCCGTCCCTTCTCTCTTTGTCTACATTCGCTCTTGTCTTCCCTTCAGTTACCGCCTTTATATGTTCATGTAGCATCTCACTTTTCCCTACCCCCCTGGGAAGTTCCAGCTGTTCGGGTCTGTTGTTTCTCACTCCCTTGCTCAAAAGCCCAACTGCCTATGGTGGCTTCCCGCTCTCTTTTTCTTGACTACTTCCACTCTCATTCTCATGCCATCGCCGTGTACACAGATGGCTCTAAATCTTTTGATGGCGTCGGATTCGCAGCAGTGTTTCCGGACAGCGTTATGCGAGGCCATTTACTATCTTTGGCTAGCATTTTTACTGCTGAATTGTATGCCATTCTTGCAGCACTTATTCGTATCGCATCTATGACTGTGTCATCATTTGTGGTTGTCTCAGACTCCCTTAGTGCTCTACAGGCTGTACGGAAATTTGATACACCTCATCCCCTAGTTCTCCATATCCAACTTTGGCTACGCCGTATCTCTACCAAGCATAAAGATACTGCTTTTTGTTGGGTCCCTGGTCATGTTGACGTACAGGGCAATGAACAAGCAGACACTGCTGTGCGGTCAGCAGTACATGACCTACCAATTTCATATAGAAGTGTTCTATTTCTGGACTATTTTGTTGTAATAGCTACCCACCTTCACTCCCGTTGGCAACAACGTTGGTCTGCTCTGCTCAATAACAAACTTTGTTCTATTAAACCAAGTATAGGTTACTGGCTGTCTTGTCACCAGTGTCGAGGTTGGGAGACTGCTCTCTCCCGCCTTCGCATTGGCCATACTCGTCTTGCTCATGGATATCTCATGGAGAGGTGCCCTGCTCCTCTCTGTGAGAATTGTCAGGTTCCATTATCGGTCAGCCACATTCTGTTAGACTGCCCACTTTATCAACGAGCACGCAGAATATACCTCCAACGTCGTCTTCGCTCCGCTGCTCTCTCTTTACCTTCCCTTCTCACTGATGGACCCACCTTTCATCCGGACTCTCTCATTGACTTTTTGACAATAACTGACTTACTCCACAAACCCCTGCACTATCCCCTGTCCCTCTGTTTTCTGTAACCTACTAATCATCCCTCCCCCCTTCTGCCGCCCGATACCCTCGCTTCCTTCCCTACCCTGCAGCGCTGTATAGCCCTTGTGGCTTAGCGCTTCTTTTTTATTATAATAATGATAATAATATCTCCTTTATAGAATAATATATTATCACCTTTATTTTATAATAATTAGGTAAAAGGACTCCAATGGATAAAAGTCACTGTCTGACTTTTTTGGGTTATCCTAGGTTCTTGACACATATGCTGCTATGTATGATAATCTATGTAACTGTATTTGTGTATACCTGAATAAACTTACTTATGCCAGTAATACCCATACAGTAGGTCCTCACTTATATGGCAGGTTTGGTTCCAAGTTACTGCCGGAAAGCAGACTTCACCGAAAGCAGAACGCCATTTTTTCCCACTTATAAATGCATATAAATGCCAGATAACAGGTTTACACTAACATATATTAAGTTAGCAATAGAGTTAGGCATTAAAAAACAATAAAAAGTAAAATTCATGCACAGTACACTCATTATTTACCTCAAAATACTTGTAGTCTTAATGTAGGGCAAAAGGTGAGTAGTATTTACTGTAAGAAGTCAGGTGTGGTAGCCCTCCTGGTCATGCCACCACATATAATATACTACAACGATGCTTAACCCTTAAATGGTCCAAACGTATATAAACTTTCACTTGCACAGCGCCCCGAATATTTTGAGAAAATCTTTTTTTTTTTTTATAGGTAAAAAAAAAGAGCATGTGGTACCCAGGCATCCCCAATTTTTTTCATATGGTGCACACTGAGTGTGCACACCCATTCTCTCATGTCTAGGCAACTCAGGCCTATTGTGCCAATGTTGATTGAATGACAAATGAAACGTATATACACCTACCATGCGACTTACGACCTGCTCGACTTACGACCACTCGACTTACGACCGTGTTTTTTATGCCAAATTTCTGGGAAATAATTAACTATTTGTGTTGTACACAGTGTTTATCCTAAACCTTACAGTATAAAATACGGTACTAACAGCATAAAAAGTAAAGTAAAACATGAAATACCAAAATAAAACAATAAAGTCATTACAAAAATGTTTTGTTGATATTCAGTAGTAAAGTTCGACTTGCGACCATTTTGACTTAGGACTGGTTTCTCGGAACCGAACTCGGTCGTAAGTCAGATGGTAGGTTTATATGTTTGGGGCGCTACGCGGGTTCAAATCCCGCCCGTGGTATGTTTTTTTTTTAACGTATATATATATGTTTAGATCGTTTAACCCTTTGAGGGTCGACAGGCCCTCTCCGAGACTTGTTCTAAGGGTCGGCCAAATTTAAAAAAAAAAACTTATTTTTTCATATGAAAAGATAGAGAAACTTTTCCCGATCATAATGACACCAAAAGTACGAGATTTGATGGAAAACTTAGGGAATTATGTTCTCGCAAAGTTAGCGGTCTCGACGATGTTTATGCATCGGCGATATTGCCCACTTTGAGCCCTATTTTCGGCCAATTCCAGTGTACTAGTCGACAAAAATCATAACTTTTTCTCTAGAACTCCATTTTTTCTTTTGAATGAGTACAAGAAACCACCCATTTACTGATTTCAACTATCCAATACAGTGGTCAGAATTTAGCAATTTTGCCAATTTCACACAAATTTCAAAAGATGCCAATTTCCAAATAGGGTCCAGAATAAACAAGAAAGACATTCCTGGCACTAAAATAACATTTCCTCTGTTCGTTAGTCACATCCCCAGGCCTCTCTTACATTCTTTTGCTTTCCACTTTCAATATTCATTCTCACAAAAAAACAGAAGATTTACTGTTATGCAGACTGCTGCATTAGTGTAGAAATGGTATAAATAATATCAGCACACTTGTGAAAGAATATTAGACTCACCAGTTGACGTGTATTGGACGCTTGGCATGATTTGTTTACTTTTGAACTTTGGTAAAAATCAAACATTTCTGCTACTTTGAGCTCAATTTCAAGGTACTTTTCATTGTAAAACCAGTCAAATTCATCTCAATTTTTGTAATATGTCTTCCATTCTATAAAATGAGACCAAGGAAACTAGAATACAACAATAAATGCCATATGAAAATACAGTGCAAAGTCGCTGTTTTATTCCAAAAACACGGTCAAAAATTTTTTTTTTCTCATTATGCACTGTGTGCTGCAGGATTTTTTTTTTATACTGCGCACACTGACCACATAGACCCATTCTTTCATATGTATGCCTACCAGCTTTCTCCCACTAAATTTGAGGGCGCTAGAATTTAGGTGTACTAGTACGTCAAAAACCCTGGGTCGTAAGCCGTACTAGTATGGCCGAAACACTCAAAGGGTAGTACACTCATTAGTTACCTTAAAATATTTGTAGTCTTAACCCTTAAACTGTCCCAACGTTGATCTACATTTTTTCAACATTTGAAAGTATGTAAAAAAACGTAGATCTTTTTTTTTTTTACATTTGAAAGCGTGTAAAAAACTTTGATCTACGTTTTTTTTTTTTTTTATACAGTGGTCCCTTGTTTATCGTGATTAATCCGTTCCTGGAAGTGGTACTATTATCGAAATTTATGATTTTCGAATCAATTTTTCCCCTTAGAAATAATGTGAATACAATTAATCTGTTCCTGACACCCAGAAGTACTAAAACAAAAAAAATTTTTACATGATATATAGATGTAGTACATAAACAATACAATGGGACATGATGAATGAAACATTAACAGCATAACACTTACCTTTATTGGTGATTCTTCTTAGTGTATGGAAGACTGGAGGAGGAGAGAGATTGGATTATTTACAGTTTGGAAGGGGAATCCCCTTCCACCCCCACCTCAGGTGCCAATTGCTTTTCTGGGGTTACTTCTCTTCTCTGTTTCTTAATGCCACTAAGACCAGCTTGAGAGTCACTGGAGTCCTGTCTCGCAAAATAACTGTCCAGAGAGCTCTGTTTCTGGCATCTCTTTAACTCTTCCCTAAAATGGGCCAAGACTTCGTCACTGTACATATTGCCAACATGGCTTGCAACAGCCTTGTCAGGGTGATGTTTCTCCATAAATCTTTCCATCTTACCCCACATTTCAAAAATCTCCTTAATTTCTGAAGAAGGCACCTTCTTCCATCTCTCTTCCTCCTTCTCTGCAGCAAGATTCTGAGCTGCGATCTGTTGCTCTTCCTGCTGAAGCTTTTGCAGCTCCTCAGTGGTGAGCTCTTCGTTGTGGTCTTCCACCAACTCTTCCACATCCTCCAAACTCACATCCAACCCCATGGAACTCCCCAGTGCCACAATAGATTTAACAACTGACATAGGGTCATCAGGGTCAGCCCCAAACCCTTCAAAATCCCTCTTGTGGACACAATCTGGCCACAATTTTCTCCAGGCAGAGTTCAAAGTCCTGGTAGTCACTCTCTCCCAAGCCTTACCTATAAGGCTTATGCAATGGAGGATGCTGAAGTGTTCTCTCCAAAAATCTCTTAGGGTCAAGTGAGTGTCTGAGGTCACATTCAAGCACCTTTGAAACATTGCTTTTGTGTAGAGTTTTTTAAAGTTTGCAATGACCTGCTGGTCCATGGGCTGGAGGAGAGGAGTGGTATTCGGGGGCAAGAACTTTACTGTGATAAACCCAAACTCCTCGAAAATTAGGTCATCCAAGTTTGGAGGATGAGCAGGTGCATTGTCCATTACTAGGAGGCACTTGAGACCCAATTTCTTTTCCAGGAGGTAATTCTTCACACTAGGGCCAAACACTTCATTAAACCACTCGACGAAAATTTCCCTCGTGACCCATGCCTTACTATTAGATTTCCAAAACACACACAATTTACTCTTCATAACATTGTTTTTCCTGAAGACTCTGGGATTTTCAGAATGGTACACTAGTAACGGCTTCACTTCGAAATCCCCACTAGCATTAGCACAGAACATGAGTGTCAGCCTGTCTTTCATAGGCTTGTGTCCTGGCAGTGCCTTTTCCTCCTGAGTAATGTAGGTCCTCTTTGGCATGTTCTTCCAAAGGAGGCCTGTTTCATCACAATTGAACACTTATTCAGGTTTCAGTCCTTCAGCCTCTATTTACTCCTTGAATTCATACACATATTTTTCAGCCACTTTGTGGTCCGAACTGGCAGCCTCACCATGCCTTACCACACTGTGTATGCCACTATGGTTCTTAAATCTCTCAAACCAACCTTTGCTGGCCTTAAATTCACTCACATCACCACTAGTTGCAGGCAATTTCTTTACCAGATCGTCGTGCAACTGCCTAGCCTTTTCACAAATAATCGACGTCATAAGACTATCTCCTGCTAATTGTTTCTCGTTTATGCACACCAATAATAACTTCTCAACCTCTTCGAGTACTGGTGATCTCATTTTTGTCAGCATAGTTACCCCCTTTGCAACAACAGCGTTCTTGATTTCCTTTTTCTTGGCCATGATGGAAGCTATGGTTGTATGGGGTTTGTTATACATCCTGGCCAGCTCGGCCATACGTACGCCACTTTCATATTGTTCAATGATGTTTTTCTTAAATTCAATCGTTTTTATCACCTTCTTTACCAAAGGCTTGGCACTAGGAGCTTTCTTTGGAGCCATGGTAGCTTATTTAGTAGTTGCAAGCACTAAAATGAATGGAATATTATGAAATATTTTGTGTGAGCAAGTGAGGGGACCGTCGCTCACTGGTAAACAATGCCACACTGGCTGGGAAGGGAGGGCGGGGCGGCTCAGAGTGTGAGTACGCGTCCCGGACGATTGACTATTTGCAAGTCAATCTACGATTAGCGAGCCAGTGTTTTGACGACAATATCGTTATGATTTCCGAAAATTATGACTTTCGAGCCCTACGATTATCGAGGGACCACTGTATATACTCTAGAATGAATAAAATGTCATAATGTATGAGAGGAGTAAGTAGTGGTGGTTGTGGTGTTGGGTTTATAAGGGCCACTGAGAGAAGCCGTACATATTAGTGGTGGTGGAGGCAGCAGCAGAAGCCAACAACACTATTCACACAGAAACAATGTACGTAATTTATAAATAAGAAATATTTACATTTTAATTTATAAATAAATAAAGTTTATTTAGGTATACACAAATACAGTGGACCCCCGGTTAACGATATTTTTTCATTCCAGAAGTATGTTCAGGTGCCAGTACTGACCGAATTTGTTCCCATAAGGAATGTTGTGAAGTAGATTAGTCCATTTCGGAACGCCAAACATACACGTACAAACGCACTTACATAAATACACTTACATAATTGGTCGCATTGGGAGGTGATGGTTAAGCGGGGGTCCACTGTACAGTTTATTTATTTATTTATTTATTTTTTATTTGGACATGATACATAGTTGTACAAAGAAATATAGTGACTGGGTGCACATGCCAAAATCCCCTTGTATGCAGAACATTATGTGCAAGCTTAAAATTAACTTAAGATTAACTAAGCAATGATATATACAGTTCAATTAAGTTTATTAAGTCACAGGTACACACAAGTACAACTATCTTATATAGTGTAAATTACTTAGGATAACCCTACAAAAAAAATGTCAGATAAGGCCAGGATGAATTACAACACCTGGATATGCTGAATGTTGAAGACAGAGTAAAACAATTTGAAGTTAAATCAAGTTTATAAAATTGCTCATGAACAGTGTCCAGAATATCTTGCTGCCAATTATGTCAAAGCAATCATAGTACTAGGGGGAGATAATTATTATTATTATAATCATGGGGGAGCTCTAAACCTATTAGGGGGAGAGAGCACAATTTTGTAGTACCCACAGTCAGTGGCCAGGCTTCAAACACATTTTATTGTACAGCAATAAAGGAATGGAGCAGACTGCCTGCACATGTCAAAGCCAGTCATAGCATAGATTATCATATAGATTATCATATATAGCAGCATATGTGTAAAGTACCTATGATAACCCAAAAAAAGTCATAGTGACTTATTTCCATTGGGGTCTTTTTATATTTACACTTGTACAGTGGAACCTTGGGTTACGAACGCCCCACCATGCAAATTTTTCAGGATACGAACCGTTGTTTAGTCAATTTTTTGCTTCAGGATACGAAAGAAATTTCAGGATGCGAACTTCCCCCCTCAAGGAAGGTTCCTTAAATAAATAAATAAATAAATAAATAAAATATATATATCTTTGCAAAGGTTCCAGTGCGTGTTTACATGTCATAATATGATTGGAGCAAAGAAAACCACTATCATGCCGAGACATATCAGGCAGAAATGCCTACTCAAGACTACTTAAGTCTAGACAGGTGAAAAGTGTTCTAGTACATGTAGTGGCTACCAATGTTTTGCTGATGGTGGTGCCAACTACTGGCAGCCTTTTTAAGTTTCTCCTTACTGTTATTATTATTATTACTATTATATTGTATTATTAATATTGTTATAATAATAATAATAATTATTATTACAGTGGACCCCCGGTTAACGATATTTTTTCACTCCAGAAGTATGTTCAGGTGCCAGTACTGACCGAATTTGTTCCCATAAGGAATATTGTGAAGTAGATTAGTCCATTTCAGACCCCCATACATACACGTACAAACGCACTTACATAAATACACTTACATAATTGGTCACATTCGGAGGTGATCGTTATGCGGGGGTCCACTGTATTATTATTATTATTAGTAGCAGTAGTAGTAATAGTACGTACGTGTGTGGTGAGGTGTTCTTGATCTAGGGAATTGGATCTGTGCTCCAGGTCCCTAAATTAATAATAATAATAATAATAATAATAATAATAATAATTATTATTATAATAAGTCTTACGTACTAATAATGATAATACATAATAATAATTACGTATAATATAATAATAATATACAGTACAACCTCTGCTTGCGAGGTTAATCCATTCCATGACTTTTCTCGCAGCTGGATTTGCTCGTTTGCAGAGTAAGTTTTCCTCATTTAAATTAACTGAAATGTAATTAATCCGTTCCGGTGGAATTCTGTACGTACTTCAATAATTTCGCTAATATCAACTATTCGGCTTATTTATCTATCTCACTTCATCTAATATGACATAATAAACAATATAAATAACATAGAAAACTGATATATACTCTAAAATGAATAAAATACGTAATTCATGTAGTGGTATGGGAGGTGTCAGCGGTGGACGAGAGTTTGTCTGGAGACCGGACAAAATACTTCATGAACAATTTCGCTAATGTCATCTATACGGCTTATTTATATATCACAGTTCATCTAATATGACATAACAAACAATATAAATAACATAGAAACCTGATATATACTCCAGAATGAATAAAATATGTCATTATATATGTGGCGACGGCGGTGGCGGCCGACGAGAGTTTGTCTGGAGACAGGACAAAATACTCCTTGAATATTTCGTTATCAACTCTGCGGCTTATTTATCTATCACAGTTCATCTAATATGAAATAATAAACAATACAGATAACATAGAAACCTGATATATACTCTAGAATGAATAAAATATGTCATTAAGTAACAGGTGGAGGCAGCCACAACCGCTCCCTCTTTGTTGTGGTAAATACTGCCATCTAGTGACGGCTTTTTGAAGCCGTCTGTTATTATAATTATTATTATTATGTAGTATATTATTATTATATATGTATTATTATACATATTATTATTATTATTATTATAATTGTATTATATTATTATTCTATTATTATATGTACGTATTACTGTTATACATATTATTATTATTATTATTATTATTATTATTGTTATTATTATTATTATTATTACAATGTAAATAATTTGTAATTTTTATTCCCACAAAAAATATAAGATTTACTGTTAGGCCTTATTGCAATAATTGTATAAATAATGTCAACCCATTCACTACTGCATATTGGAATGGCCAGTGACGTCATTTGTTTACTCTTGAACATAGCCAAGCAATGAAACATTTCTCCTACGTTGAGCTCAATTTCAAGGTACTTTTTGTCATGAAAGCAATCAAAATCATATCTATTTCTGTAATATATCTTCCATTCTCTCAAATGAGACCAAAATAACGAGAATACAACCATAAAAACCATACGAAAATACCGCTAAGGGGTGGCTAATTGCTGAGAAGTGAACTCCATTATTTATGCTCCAATTTCTTTCATTTTTGGTGTATGTTAAGAAGCATCTTTCCATTATACATTGCCCAATTTTCAATAAGATAGTCCAACAAAAAAATGAGGTAAAATTCCCTTGATCAAGAACAAGAGCTCCTCACCAGCGTCAAGGAACTTGTCTTGAGGTCTGCTCGCTTATGGAAATTTTGGTCGCATATAGAAGCAAAAAATCGACCCATCGACTGCTCGTATTTGGAAAAACTTGCACGTGGATGTGCTCGCAAGTAGAGGTTCCACTGTACTATATAATAATAAAATAATATAATATATAATGTAATACGTAATAGTACAATAATAATTATAAGAATAATAGTACATGTATGTACGGACTGGGTATAATTTAGTTTGGCAACACCACCACCAGATAGCAGTGTCAATCAAAACAGTGGTCACCAGTGCACGTGTTTACTGAGCTACCCTCGCAGTGCAAGGAATTCTCGTGTCCCTTACATTTTGTGCAGTTACTTTGCCAGATTTCTTTCTTCTGACCGTGGGTCCTAAGAAAGCAAGTGCAATGGACAGTGCCGAGAAGAAAAAGAGGATGATTTGCATGGAATTATAGCAAGAAATGATTAATAAGCACAGACTAGGTACGAAGGTTGAGGACTTAGTAAGTTGAGTACAAGCATAACCCCTCTACTATATGTACAATACTAAAGCAGGAGTCTATAAAGGCTATAGTGCCAGAAAAGGGCATTACAGTAATTTCTATGCAGTGGACCTCTGTCACTGAAAAGATGGAAAAGCTGCTGTTGACATGGTTGATGGAGAAACAGCTCACAGGAGATACATAGTGTAGTGAGATAAACATAAAAATTGTACATAGCAGTTTTTAAGAAAAGTGTGAACTCCTGACAGGATATACTGCTCTGCATTTCTTCTCCAAGGTATTTAAATGTTGTATGTACGCCAGATCTAATTCAGCCTCACAAACTTCGTTTTCTCTTATAACACCTCTGACGTTTTCATAGCGAGAATGTGTGACCACTCCCGACCACAATCCTCCTCCCTTCGCCGTCCATGTAATGACATACTATTTTATTCATTCTAGAGTGTATATCAGGTTTCTATGTTATTTATATTGTTTATTATGTCATATTAGATGAATTGTGATAGATAAATAAGCTGTAGAGTTGATATTAGGGTTATTTTGTCATGCTTCCTGAGAGCAGGAATTCAGCTGGAACGAATTAATTGCATTTCAGTTAATTTAAATAAGGAAAATTGACCCAGCATACGAATAAATCAGGATACGAACAAGTCCACGGAACGGATTAAATTCGTAACCCGAGGTTCCACTGTACAGTGGACCCCCGCATAACGTTGGCATCGCATAGCGATAAATCCGCATAGTGATACATTTTATCGCTAAAATTTTGCCTCGCATAGCGCTAAAAAATTTGCTCAACGTGATTCGTCTGAGATGCGTCCATGTGACCTGAGCCAGCCTCACTTGTTCTGCCTATGGCATTGTTTACAAGCCAGCCTCCGCGGTCACATCCAAGCATACAATCGGAACATTTCGTTTTATTACAGCATTTTTATAGTGATTTCACCTGAAAAATAAGTGACCATGGGCCTCAAGAAAGCTTCTAGTGCCAACCTTACAGGAATAAGGGTGAGAATTACTATGGAGATGAAGAAAGAGATCATTGCTAAGTATGAAAGTGGAGTGCGTGTCTCCGAGCTGGCCAGGTTGTATAGTAAACCCCAATCAACCATCGCTACTATTGTATCCAAGAGAACGGCAATCAAGGAAGCTGTTCTTGCCAAAGGTTTAACTGTGCTTTCGAAACAGAGATCGCAAGTGATAGAAGATGTTGAGAGACTGTTATTGGTGTGGATAAACGAAAAACAGATAGCAGGCGATAGCATCTCTCAAGCAATCATAAGTGAAAAGGCTAGGAAGTTGCACAAGGATTTAATTAGAAAAATGCCTGCAACTAGTGGTGATGTGAGTGAATTTAAGGCCAGCAAAGGTTGGTTTGAGAGATTTAAGAGGCGTAGTGGCATACATAGTGTGATAAGGCATGGTGAGGCTGCCAGTTCGGACCACAAAGCAGCTGAAAAATATGTACATAGACAGTGAAGGACTGAAACCTGAACAAGTGTTTAATTGTGATGAAACAGGCCTGTTTTGGAAGAAAATGCCAAGCAGGACTTACATTACTGAGGAGGAAAAGGCACTCCCAGGACATAAGCCTATGAAAGACAGGCTTACTCTTCTCATGTGTGCCAATGCTAGTGGTGATTGCAAAGTGAAGCCTTTGTTAGTGTATCACTCTGAAACTCCCAGAGCATTCAGGCAAAAGAATATCCTCGAGGCTAATTTGTGTGTGCTGTGGAGGGTAAACAATAAGGCATGGGTCACTAGGGACTTTTTCTATGACTGGTTACACCATGCATTTGCCCCCACTGTGAAAAATTACCTAATTGAAAAGAAATTAGACCTTAAGTGCCTCCTGGTGTTAGACAATGCCCCTGGTCATCCTACAGACTTGGCAGAGTGACTTTGTGGGGACATGAGCTTCATTAAGGTCAAGTTTTTGCCTCCTAATACCACTCCTCTCCTGCAGCCCATGGACCAGCAGGTTATTGCAAACTTCAAAAAATTGTACACAAAAGCTCTGTTTGAAAGGTGCTTTGTAGTGACCTCAGAAACTCAATTGACTCTAAGAGAGTTTTGGAGAGATCACTTTAATATCCTCAACTGTGTAAACCTTATAGGTAAGGCTTGGGAGGGAGTGACTAAGAGGACCTTGAACTCTGCTTGGAAGAAACTCTGGCCAGAATGTGTAGACCAAAGGGATTTTGAAGGATTTGAGGCTAACCCTGAGAGGAGTATGCTAGTTGAAGAATCAAGAATCAATTGTGGCATTGGGGAAGTCCTAGGGGTTGGAGGTTAGTGGGGAGGATGTGGAAGAGTTGGTGGAGGAGGACAATGAAGAACTAACCACTGATGAGCTGCTAGATCAACTTCAACAGCAAGAGGCCACACCTGAGGAAATTGCTTCGGAGGAGGGGAGAGAGAAATTGAAGAAGTTGCCTACTTCAAAAATTAAGGAAATCTGTGCAAAGTGGCTTGAAGTGCAAACCTTCATGGATGAAAATCACCCTCAGACAGCTATTGCAAGCCGTGCTGGTGACTATTACACTGACACTGTTGTGAAACACTTTAGGAAAGCCATAAAGGAATGAGAGGTACAGGCCACTATGGACAGATATGTTGTGTGACAGAAGTCCAGTGACTCTGAAGCTGGTCCTAGTGGCATTAAAAGAAGAAGGGAAGCAACCCCGGAAAAGGACTTG
Source organism: Cherax quadricarinatus (assembly GCF_038502225.1). NCBI lineage: Eukaryota > Metazoa > Arthropoda > Malacostraca > Decapoda > Parastacidae > Cherax > Cherax quadricarinatus. The sequence goes on from NC_091294.1 coordinate 22,384,347, forward strand.
ACACCTCAAATCCTAATGGAAGGGGATTCCCCTTCTAAACACTAAAACCATCCAGTCTCCCCTCCTCCCATCCCATCAATCATCACCACATCTTCAATAAAGGTAAGTGTCATGTAACTGTGCATGTTTTCTTATGTTTGTGTGTATTAAAATTAATATTTCATGTGGTAATTTTTTTTTTTCATACATTTGGGTGTCTTGCACGAATTAATTTGATTTCCATTATTTCTTATGGGGAAAATTAATTCACATAACGATAATTTCGCATAACATTGAGCTCTCAGGAACGGATTAATAGCGTTATGCGGGGGTCCACTGTATTTATTTACTTTTATACTTACACTTTTTGTATTTACACTTACCTTGGAGGAGATGTTAGTTTTAATTAGTTAGTTTGATGGAGGAGATGCTGGCAGAGGTTTAGGGTGGTGGAAGATAGCAGGGCGGCGTATGTTCATTGGCCCTATACACATCCAACAACATGGGAGCATTACTTTTATGTCGTTTTTCTATCTCTTACTCACTTAACTTACTTGCTACACTGTTAATTCTACACTTTATTGCTGGCTGGCACTATAGCCTTTATCAATACCTGCTGCTTTAGTATCGTACATATCGTAGAATCACTGAATCACTGCAGAAGGCACATTCTCCCCTCTCTCTTCCTCCTCCACTTTGGTACTTTGCTATGAGTTTTTTCTTGAATTTTATTGTGTTTCTTTCCTTCTTTACCACAGGGCTGGCACTAGAAGCTTTCTTTGAACCCACGGTGGCTTATTTAGCAGTTACTAGCACTAAAAACAGCGGAATAATACAAAATATGTCGCCTTTACGCGTGGAATTGTCCTCCCTGGCTTGTAAACAGTGGCACACTAGCTGTACATGGAGTGACCGGGCCAACTTAGGGCACGCAGACATGCTCGGGACAGATGTCCTTAACCGAGTTTTTTCCAGTAACTGAGTCAGTATTTTGACGTAAAAATGTGTCGCTAGCCGATTTTTTTGTTATTTGATGACATCGTTACCCGAGGGTCCACTTTACAGGCTTCCGTTTTACACTTACTGTACTTGGCAGTATGGCAGTACCTCCCTGGGCAGTTGCAGTCTACCAATCTACTTCCCTATATTGTTATTAGAACTAAATATAGAGGAGCGAATGAAGGAACTGATTTGTAGATAGTCATTTTTGTATTTGCAAGGCTTTGAAGGGATTTGAGATAGAGCTTGCCACAGCTGCACTTTTGTCACAGTAGGACCTATGCTTGCCTTTTTTTTTTTTTTAGGCTATAAAAATTTACCTACTGGTAGTTGGTGGAATGTCATTAGGCTGGCTTGGTACCTTATGTGGTTAGTGCATTGACCTGCTAATTTAAGGCTGGCTTTCCATGGGTTTAAATCCCATCCTAGAATTTCTATGATAAAGGCTAACTACATATGTGTGTTCTTTTGTATTGATATCTGTTAGGAGTTCATTTCGTCATGGCAGCACATTTACTATATTATTCTGGTGCAGGTGCAGAGAGACATGCCAGAGGGTCACCGACCATCCGTCTTGTGTATAGAGGATCCCCTCATACCTGGCAATGATATTGGACGATCCTCATATGGAGTCTTGCAAGTTAAACAAGCATTTGAGTATGCATACATTGTTTTATCTCAGGTAATATTTCAAATTTTTATATTTGGAATATTAAGTTTCAAGTCCAGGTGAATAATTTTGAAATGTGGTCACTATTTTCAAGTTATCAGACTTTTGAGAAGGTAGCTCATAAAAATGCTGAGAGTCAGGGAGGGACTGTAAGTAGAAGTAACAGAGTTATACTTACAGGCTGTGAACCCTCTAAACAACATCATTAATGATCCAAACCACTACTCTATACTCGGCCGCATCTTGAGGATAACAGACGATGTCATTTTGTATCGGCATTGGATTCGAAAATCTTTTCCCGTCACTGGATCTCTGGCCTCCAGCACCACCCATCACCTGACCCCAACACACCCGGCCACACCGCCCACTCCGCCAGCTGCGTTTCACACTCCAAATCATCTTCAGGTATGCTGTCAAACATGATTAAAGTTTAATGCTGGTTCTGTACAGGATACAGTAGATTGCCAATTAGAGTGCACTCACTTTGTGAGAGATTGTCTTAATGCTGTTGAAAAGTGTAACTAAAAGGTCAGTGAAAAGAGTTGCTATTATTCTCTATAAATTAAAAAAAAATTATTCACTACAAAAGTGTGTGAAATTTGTGTAGTTCCCTTCATAGATTTTCTCAGATCTGGTCACTGGGCCATGAGCAGTGTACTCCCCACCCTCTTCCAGACATGAGCAGTGTACTCCCCACCCTCTCCCAGACATGAGCAGTGTACTCCCCACCCTCTCCCAGACATGAGCAGTGTACTCCCCCCTCTCCCACCAGTGTACTCTTCCAGACATGAGCAGTGTACTCCCCACCCTCTCCCAGACATGAGCAGTGTACTCCCCCCTCTCCTACCCTCTTCCAGACATGAGCAGTGTACTCCCCACCCTCTTCCAGACATGAGCAGTGTACTCCCCACCCTCTCCCAGACATGAGCAGTGTACTCCCCACCCTCTCCCAGACATGAGCAGTGTACTCCCCACCCTCTTCCAGACATGAGCAGTGTACTCCCCACCCTCTTCCAGACATGAGCAGTGTACTCCCCACCCTCTCCCACCAGTGTACTCTCCCCCTCTCCCAGACATGAGCAGTGTACTCCCCACCCTCTCCCAGACATGAGCAGTGTACTCCCCACCCTCTTCCAGACATGAGCAGTGTACTCCCCACCCTCTCCCAGACATGAGCAGTGTACTCCCCACCCTCTCCCAGACATGAGCAGTGTACTCTCCACCCTCTCCCAGACATGAGCAGTGTACTCTCCACCCTCTCCCAGACATGAGCAGTGTACTCTCCACCCTCTCCTAGACATGAGCAGTGTACTCCCCACCCTCTCCCAGACATGAGCAGTGTACTCCCCACCCTCTCCCAGACATGAGCAGTGTACTCCCCACCCTCTCCCAGACATGAGCAGTGTACTCTCCACCCTCTCCCAGACATGAGCAGTGTACTCCCCACCCTCTCCTAGACATGAGCAGTGTACTCCGCACCCTCTCCCAGACATGAGCAGTGTACTCTCCACCCTCTCCCAGACATGAGCAGTGTACTCTCCACCCTCTCCCAGACATGAGCAGTGTACTCTCCACCCTCTCCCAGACATGAGCAGTGTACTCTCCACCCTCTCCCAGACATGAGCAGTGTACTCTCCACCCTCTCCCAGACATGAGCAGTGTACTCTCCACCCTCTCCCAGACATGAGCAGTGTACTCTCCACCCTCTCCCAGACATGAGCAGTGTACTCTCCACCCTCTCCTAGACATGAGCAGTGTACTCCCCACCCTCTCCCAGACATGAGCAGTGTACTCCCCACCCTCTCCCAGACATGAGCAGTGTACTCCCCACCCTCTCCCAGACATGAGCAGTGTACTCCCCACCCTCTCCCAGACACTGAGTCATGAATACTGCCTTTCCTCCCTTTCCCAAAACCTTTCATCATTCTTGCTGAGCAAATTAGGCCCTCTAGATGGCATTATTCTTATCTAGCTAATTTTTTTCCCAAAAAACTATGATGTATATATGCTTAATTTATGTAATACACCTGTATTAAAGTTTGAAGGGAATATTCAGTGCATTGACCCTTTAACTGTGGGAGACCCTGGAAAATAAAATTTGTGGGTGTGGGAAGATTTTGAAAAATAAAGAAAAACGTTTTTTTCTTACAGATCGATAGTTTATTTTTCTGAATGGAATAAGACTAAAATGAGTGAAATCTGATAAAAACATGTTTTTATAGTATGTTGAAGTTGGTGAAAAAATGTTAGTCAATCAGCAACAGTGGCATTAAAGCACAGCAATGTTTATATTTTACAATTATTGACATTATGATTGTTTTTCTATTTACTTTAAACTGCTTTTAATGTTTAACATTATATATACTAGTTTTTTTTATAATATTAGATGTGTGTTCAAGGTGTTTTAGCACTTCAGACATTGCTTCACTTGGAATTATTAGTATATATATGGTATGACTTAGTTTTTATTTATTTTTTTTATTTTGGTCTTCTAAGACTATATACAAGTAATACTTAAAACATTACAATTGTTTCCCAGTGTAATACTCCTTAAAACATGGAAATAAGTAATATTGATTGACTTTACTGGGTTATATTTATGGTATAGTATATACTTTTATTATTATATTTTTTCTGCTATTTTGGTCTTCTAAGGCTAGGTATAATGAATACTTATTTTAGAGTATAATATTCATCAAAGCATGGACATTGTCTACATTGACTTTATTGGGTTATCCTGGGTTATGTACCTAGTGTGATTTGTGGCTGACTTCCACTGTTAATATCATGAAATTGTAATAAATTTCGACAGAATAAGTCATCTTTGAACCACTTGCACACACTGTTTGCTGGTAGGAAAGCTGGTGGTGGAACAGCAGCTCCTGGTTCCTTCATTTACTGTTGCTGGTGAGGCATACTAGTATGCTGGACATAGTCATCCCAAGTAGTTAACCATGATATGTAGTGTGGACCCTGCTGGCCTTAAAATTTTTTCAAATGTATGAATAGGTAGAAGAGGACCTAAAGAGTTATCCTGAAGTAAAAAGTATTGGCAGGTGGCAGATTTGTGGGAACAAAAAATAGTGCATACTAGTATGTTGGGCACAGTACCACCACCTGTGTACTAGTACATTAGACACAGTTAAAGCATTAAAAGGAAGACTTTGATTCTGATTATTTACTCGGAATTTTATTTCATGGGGAAGGATGGTAACCTCATAGGGGGCATACTGTGCCTTGGGTAATGGGAGGCAGTCAGATTTCATCTAAGGAAAGAAAGCTAGCTCTATTTCCTTGGATCAAGAGCCCTTCACTGGCATCAAGGCATCTTTTGAAAGGTATTAACTCTGAAAGCTTGTAGCCCAGTATAGTAAATAATCATAATTATACTGTAGTTATAAATTCCTGTGCCTTATTTCTGTATTTCTACCATTGTTGAACATGTTAGTGATTGATAATAGAATAATTATGTGTTCAAAGGAGAAAGTTGGAGTGGAGATACAGTATGTATTCACTGAGGTGTAACAATGATTCCCTCACCACCCAAACATCACACCCTGCTATGTAAGGCAGTGCAATATTTATTATGCTAATAAAGTATAGAAAGATGAATGGGAAGGTCTTCTGCCAGCTGGTGTTCCTTTTACACCAGCATATTATCAACGTGGGGAAGTGGAATAAGAATCTTTCCTCTGTAAGCCATGCATGTTGTAAAGGTCAATTAAAATGCTGGGAGCAATGGCCTAGTAACCCCTTTTCCCATATAGCTTACTAAAAAGAAAAAGAAGAAAACTGTCAAAGTGGGATGTTTGAGTGTGCGTGGATGTTGTGCGAATGATAAGAAAGAGATGATTGTGGATGTTATGAATGAGAAAAAGCTGGATGTCCTGGCTTTAAGTGAAACAAAGCTGAAGGGAGTGGGAGAGTTTCAGTGGGGAGAAATAAATGGGATTAGGTCAGGGGTTTCATATTTGTTAGAACTAAAGAAGGAGTAGCAATACTGTTGAAGGATAAGTTATGGCAGGAAATGAGGGAATATAAATGTATTAATTCAAAGATTATGTGGAGTAAAATAAGGGTTGGATGTGAAAAGTGGGTTATAGTAAGCATTTATGCAACTGGAGAAGAGAGAAGTGTAGAGGAGAGAGAGAGATTTTGGGAAATGTTGAGTAAGTGCATGGGGAATTTTGAATAAAGTGTGAGAGTACTTGTTGTTGGGGATTTCAATGCTAAAGTAGGTAAAAATGTTGTGGAGGGAGTAGTAGGTAAATTTGGGGTGCCAGGGGTAAATGACAATGGGGAGCCTTTAATTGAGCTATGTGTAGAAAGAGGTTTGGTAATAAGTAATTCATATTTTATGAAAAAGAGGATAAATAAGTATACAAGGTATGATATAGCATGTAATAAAGTAGTTTGTTAGAATATGTATTGGTGGATAAAAGGTTGATTGGTAGGCTCCAGGATGTACATGTTTATAGAGGGGCAACTGATATATCGGATCATTATTTAGCTGTAGCTACAGTTAGAGTAAGAGGTAGATGGGACAAAAGGAAAAGGGCAACAGAATGTAAGGGAGAGGTGAAAGTTTATGAACTAAGGGAGGAGGAAGTTAGGGTGAGATATAAGCAACTATTGACAGAAAGGTTGGCTAGTGCAAGTATGAGTAGTTGGGGGGTTGTGTTACAGAGGGATGAGATAGTTTTAAAAATGCAGTATTAGAATGTGGGGCAGAAGTTTGTGGCTATAGGAGGGTGTCAAGAATTTTGCTGAGAATAGGAAAAGTTTTTGGAGCGAGATAAACAAGAAAGCCTAAGAAACAAATGGATTTGTCAATTAAAAACAGAGTAGGGAGTTAGTAGATGGGAAGCTGGAGGTATTGGGTAGATGGCGGAAATATTTTGAGGAACTTTTAAATGTCAATGAAGAGAGGGGGGCGGTAATTTCATGCACTGGCCAGGGAGGTATAAAGACTTTTAGGAGTGAAGAAGAGCAGGATGTGAGTGTGGAGGAGGTGCATGAGGCATTAAAAGAATGAAAGGGAATAAAGCAGCTGGAACTGATGGGATCAAGACAAAAATTTTACAAGCAAAGGGAGATATAGTGTTGGAGTGGTTTGTGTTTTTATTTAACAAATGTATGAAAAAGGGGAAGATTCCTAGGGATTGGCAGAGAGCATGTATGGTTCCTTTATATAAAGGGAAAAGAGTCTTCAAGAGATTGCAGATGAGCAAGGAGGCTTTAAAGTGGGTAGGGGATGTGTAAATCAAACGTTTACACTGAAGCATGTATGTGAACAGTATTTAGATAAAGGTAGGGAAGTTTTCATTGCAATTATGGATTTAGAAAAGGCATATGATAGTGGATAAGGGAGCAATGTGGCAGATGTTGCAAGTGTATGGAATAGGTAGTAAGTTACTAAATGGTGTAAAGAGTATTTATGAGGATAGTGAGGCTCAGATTAGGGCATGTAGGGGAGAGGGAGATTACTTCCCAATAAAAGTAGGTCTTAGACAGAAATGTGTAATGTCACCATGGTTGTTTAATTTATTTATAGATGGGGTTGTAAAAGAAGTAAATGCTAGGGTGTTGGGAAGAGGGGTGGAATTAAATTATCGGGAATCAAATACAAAATGGGAGTTGACACGGTTACTTTTTGCTGATGATACTGTGTTATTGGGGGATTCTAAAGAAAAGTTTCTAAGGGTAGAGGACGAATTCGGGTAGAAAGTTGAAAGTAAGTAT
>NC_091294.1:22404236-22459236 GCF_038502225.1 Cherax quadricarinatus
ACCACACATTGCCGTTAGACAGGACATCTCCACTGCCTCCAACCGCCTCCTCGCTGCTGCATTGACAACCCAAGCTTCACACCCATATAAGAGTGTTGGTACTACTATACTTCCATACATTTCCTTCTTTGCCTCCATAGGTAACTTTTTTTGTCTCCAAATATACATCAATGCACCGCTTACCTTTTTTTCCCTCATCAATTCTATGATTAACCTCGTCCTTCATAAATCCATTCGCCGACATGTCAACCCCCAAGTATCTGAAAACATTCACTTCTTCCATACTCCTCCTCCCCAATTTGATATCCAATTTTTCATTATCTAAATCATTTGACACCCTCATCACCTTACTCTTTTCTATGTTCACTTTCAACTTTCTACCTTTACACACATTCCCAAACTCATCCACTAACCTTTGCAATTTTTCTTTAGAATCTCCCATAAGCACAGTATCATCAGCAAAAAGTAACTGTGTCAATTCCCATTTTGAATTTGATTCCCCAAAATTTAATCCCACCCCTCTCCCGAACACCCTAGCATTTACTTCCTTTACAACCCCATCTATAAATATATTAAACAACCATGGTGACATTACACATCCCTGTCTAAGACCTACTTTTACCGGGAAGTAGTCTCCCTCTCTTCTACACACCCTAACCTGAGCCTCACTATCCTCATAAAAACTCTTTACAGCATTTAATAACTTACCACCTATTCCATATACTTGCAACATCTGCCACATTGCTCCTCTATCCACTCTATCATATGCCTTTTCTAAATCCATAAATGCAATAAAAACTTCCCTACCTTTATCTAAATACTGTTCACATATATGCTTCAATGTAAACACTTGATCTACACATCCCCTACCCACTCTGAAACCTCCTTGCTCATCCGCAATCCTACATTCTGTCTTACCTCTAATTCTTTCAATTATAACCCTACCGTACACTTTTCCTGGTATACTCAGTAAGCTTATTCCTCTATAATTTTTACAGTCTCTTTTGTCCCCTTTCCCTTTATATAAAGGGACTATACATGCTCTCCGCCAATCCCTAGGTACCTTCCCCTCTTTCATACATTTATTAAACAAAAGTACCAACCACTCCAACACTATATCCCCCCCTGCTTTTAACATTTCTGTCATGATCCCATCAGTTCCAGCTGCTTTACCCCCTTTCATTTTACGTAATGCCTCATGTACCTCCCCCACACTTACATTCTGCTCTTCTTCACTCCTAAAAGATGGTATACCTCCCTGACCAATGCATGAAATTTCTGCTTCTGTTTCTTCCTTAACATTTAAAAGTTCCTCAAAATATTCTCACCATACCCAATACCTCCATCTCCCCATCTACTAACTCCCCTACTCTGTTTTTAACTGACAAATCCATATTTTCCCTAGGCTTTCTTAACTTGTTTAACTCACTCCAAAATTTTTTCTTATTTTCATTAAAATTTCTTGACAGTGCCTCTCCCACTCTATCATCTGCTCTCCTTTTGCACTCTCTCACCACTCTCTTTACCTTTCTTTTACTCTCCATATACTCTGCTCTTCTTATAACACTTCTGCTTTGTAAAAACCTCTCATAAGCTACCTTTTTCTCTTTTATCACACCCTTTACTTCATCATTCCACCAATCACTCCTCTTTCCTCCTGCTCCCACCCTCCTATAACCACAAACTTCTGCCCCACATTCTAATACTGCATTTTTAAAACTATTCCAACCCTCTTCAACCCCCCCCCCCCCCCACTACTCATCTTTGCACTAGCCCACCTTTCTGCCAATAGTCGCTTATATCTCACCCGAACTTCCTCCTCCCTTAGTTTATACACTTTCACCTCCCTCTTACTTGTTGTTGCCACCTTCCTCTTTTCCCATCTACCTCTTACTCTAACTGTAGCTACAACTAAATAATGATCCGATATATCAGTTGCCCCTCTATAAACATGTACATCCTGGAGCCTACCCATCAACCTTTTATCCACCAATACATAATCTAATAAACTACTTTCATTACGTGCTACATCATACCTTGTATATTTATTTATCCTCTTTTTCATAAAATATGTATTACTTATTACCAATTTTCTTTCTACACATAGCTCAATTAAAGGCTCACCATTTACATTTATCCCTGGCACCCCAAATTTACCTACTACTCCCTCCATAACATTTTTACCCACTTTAGCATTGAAATCCCCAACCACCATTACTCTCACACTTGATTCAAAACTCCCCACGCATTCACTCAACATTTCCCAAAATCTCTCTCTCTCCTCTACACTTCTCTCTTCTCCAGGTGCATACACGCTTATTATAACTCACTTTTCACATCCAATCTTTATTTTACTCCACATAATCCTTGAATTAATACATTTATAGTCCCTCTTTTCCTGCCATAGCTTATCCTTCAACATTATTGCTACTCCTTCTTTAGCTCTAACTCTATTTGAAACCCCTGACCTAATCCCATTTATTCCTCTCCACTGAAACTCTCCCACCCCCTTCAGCTTTGTTTCACTTAAAGCCAGGACATCCAGCTTCTTCTCATTCATAACATCCACAATCATCTCTTTCTTATCATCTGCACAACATCCACGCACATTCAGACTTCCCACTTTGACAATTTTCTTCTTCTTATTCTTTTTAGTAATCTTTACAGGAAAAGGGGTTACTAGCCCATTGTTCCCGGCATTTTAGTTGACTTTTACAACACGCATGGCTTACGGAGGAAAGATTCTTATTCCACTTCCCCATGGATATAAAAGGAAAATTAATAAGACCAAGAACTATTAAGATAAAATCAAAGAAAACTCAGATGAGTGTGTATAAATAAATGTGTACATGTATGTGTAGTGTGACCTAAGTGTAAGTAGAAGTAGCAAGACATGCCTGTAATCTTGCATATTTATGAGACAGACAGGTTTTTTTTATTTTTATTCAACAAGTTGGTCGTCTCCCACCAAGGCAGGGTGACCCAAAAAAGAAAGAAAATCCCCAAAAAGAAAATACTTTCATCATTCAACACTTTCACCACACTCACACATTATCACTGCTTTTGCAGAGGTGCTCAGAATACAACAGTTTTGAAGCATATACGTATAAAGATACACAACATATCCCTCCAAACTGCCAATATCCCAAACCCCTCCTTTAAAGTGCAGGCATTGTACTTCCCATTTCCAGGACTCAAGTCCGACTATAAGAAAATAACCGGTTTCCCTGAATCCCTTCACTAAATATTACCCTGCTCACACTCCAACAGATCGTCAGGTCCCAAGTATCATTCGTCTCCATTCACTCCTATCTAACACGCTCATATATATATATATATATATATATATATATATATATATATATATATATATATATATATATATATATATATATATATATACATATATATATATATATTATATATATATATTACATATATATATATATATTATATATATATATATATATACATATATATACATATACATATATATACATATATATACATATACATATATATACATATACATATATATACATATTCTTTCTTTCAACACACCGGCCGCATCCCACCGAGGCGGGGTGGCCCAAAAGGAAAAACGAAAGTTTCTCCTTTTACATTTAGTAATATATACAGGAGAAGAGGTTACTAGCCCCTTGCTCCCGGCATTTTAGTCGCCTCTTACAACACGCATGGCTTACGGAGGAAGAATTCTGTTCCACTTCCCCATGGAGATATATATATATATATATATATATATATATATATATATATATATATATATATATATACATATATACATACATATATACATACATATATACATACATATATACATACATATATACATACATACATACATACATACATACATACATACATACATACTTATTTATTTATTTATTTATTTATTCATATTCATATATTCATTCAATCTTTCTTTTTTTAACTTTAGGAAAACTCTCCTTTAAAAAGCTCTTTACTGATTTTAACCCTTTCACTGCCTCATTTATGGATCTATGTTATTTAGGGTGTTCAGTATTCTAGAAATCAGGGCTACTGCAGTGCCTTTTGGGAATGCCACATTACTATATTATCATTGCGCTGCGCAGCTGCAGTGGCCTAACTCTCAGGCAATTTAGATGGGCATTATACCCCAGTGACAGCTGCAACACTAAGGGTTATGGAACCAAGGATGAGTTCTTTGAAAGTTTTTTGATGGAAATTGATGCAAGGGATGCTGGAAATAGTGTTGAAAATTCCTATGACTCACAACCGTTTATGTCTGGGGTTGGTTCATCCAGAAAGCATCCATGCCATAAGCAAAAGCTCATATTCTCCCGTTCCTTGGGCACATATGTGAATAATGGTGATGATAGTGATGTGGACTTTGATTTCCTAGTAGTCCATCTCCAAACAAGTGATAGTGATGAAAATTATTCACCTGTATATCATCAGTATGTACAGCTCCACACACAGGTTGGTTGTGTACACATTTCTATTCTGAAAGGATGTAGTACATTCTGTGATCCAACACTATTGATAGTGATAGTGAGGATGATGGTGCTTCCATTGGCATGGTAGTGGGCCATGGGTATTGCTAGCACTGCATTTGGGAGTGGCTGGTGGGAGGGAGGCAAGAGGCAGGCTGCTGCCACTATCCACACACAAATACTGCTTCCACCTCAAGTATCCATCAACCACCATTAGATGGCATCTGGGATTGGCAGGAGGATGACTTTCCAACACTATTGATAGTGATAGTGAGGATGATGGTGCTTCCATTGGCATGGGTAGTGGGCCATGGGTATTGCTAGCACTGCATTTGGGAGTGGCTGGTGGGAGGGAGGCAAGAGGCAGGCTGCTGCCACTATCCACACACAAATACTGCTCCCACCTCAAGTATCCATCAACCACCATTAGATGGCATCTGGGATTGGCAGGAGGATGACTTTCTTTGCCCATTCTCCATCAGTTTGATGACAGAGTGGAATCCAACCCAGCCCTTGGGAATGACACCAGTGAACTTGAATTCTTTGAACTATATTTAGGTAAATCTATGATTAAAATTTTTGTGAGGGAAACCTACAGATACTTCCAGTAAACAATGGCAAACACATTAGTTTCATCACAGTCGCAGCTTCACCAGTGTAAAAATAAAGCTGTAGCAGACATGTATCTCTTCTTTGCCACAAAAATGCTTATGCCATATGTACATAAGCACAATATTGCATCATACTGGTTGACTGACCACCTTGCATATACTCCAGTGTTCAGTGATCTCATCTCCATCAACAGATTATTCTAGCTGCTACATATACAGCCTATCTCCACTTAGTGATGTACTTGTTTACCAACAACTCGGACTTACGACACGCTCTCTGACTAGTTTGCATACTAGAGCTGATTTTCTCTGTTCTGTTTATTACAGCATACAGTACACTATTGTGAAAACATTTAAATATATACTAGAAATGTTATAAATGGTGCAGAGGTGACATTAAAACAATATTAAAGATAGTTGATACACACCCGCTACCATTATAGTATGCTCCTCACTTAGTGACGAATTCATTTACCAACTTGGTCTTTGGAATGGAACTCCGTCGTTAAGTGAGGAGAAGCTGTACTACACTTCTGAGATTAGACGAGGCCTGAATGAATGACATATTAAACAAAATTAAATGTGTTTTTATGCATCTCAAACAGAAGTTCAGTGAGTATTTTCACCTCTTTAGAAACTTTGTCATCGTTCAAAGGTAGACTGTTCTTCAACCAGTATACAGTAGGGCCCCACTTATACAGCAGGTTGGGTTCCAGGCTACTGCTGGAAAGTGGACATTACTGGAAAGCAGAATGCCATGAAAAGTACCTGGCAAACCCTCTCCAAAATTTTGGGCTCAAAGAAACCGACTGGAAATAGAGAGATAGACTTAACTAAACTAGATGAACCTCACATGCAACCTATAGACACAACCAACAAATTTAATGTCTTCTTCTTCTGTACTGTAGGATCAAAGCTAGCGAGTCAAATTCCTAGCTCAAATACCCATTCGAGCGAGTACCCCACTGGCAACTATCCAAATACTCTATTTCTAGCTCCAACTAATCCCACTGAAGTCTCACTCATCATTAACCCCTTCAGGGTCCAAGGCCCAAATCTGAAGTGGTGCCCCAGTGTCCAAGAATTTTCAAAAAAAAAAAAATTTGTTATTTTTTCTTATGAAATGGTAGAGAATCTTTTTGTGAAGGTAATAAAACAAAAAGTACGAAATTTGATAGAAAATTGACGAAATTATGCTCTCGTGAATTTTGATGTGTCAGCGATATTTACGAATCGGCGATTTTGCCGACTTTGACTCCCATTTTAGGCCAATTACATTATTCCAGTCAACCAAATTCTTAGCTATTTCACTAGTATTACTTCTATTCTATCGATTGAGCACAAGAAATCGCCAAGTCAACTGTGTCAACTACAAATTAAAGTTATCGGAAATTGTTAATTTGGCCAATATAACACAAAGTTCAAAATATTCCAATTTCAAAATAGGGTCCAGAATAAACAATGTAGGTATTCCTGGCACTAAACTAACATTTCCTCTGTTCACTAGTTACGTTTTGAGGCTTTACAAATAAATTCCATTTTTATTTTTTATTCACATAATGAATTTTTATTCACACCAAAAAATAGAAGATTTACTGTTATGCAATACTGTAATAATTGTATAAATATCATCACCATATTTGTGAATGCATATTAGATCCACCAGCTGGCGTGTATTAGACATGTGAGGTCGTTTGTTTACTCTTGAATATCGGCAAAAATTTAACATTTCTGCTACTTTGAGCTCAGTTTCAAGCCATTTCCAGTGCTAAAACCAATCAAAATCATCTCTATTTCTGTAATATGCTTTCCATTCTATCAAATGAGACCAAGAAATCGCAAATAGAACTATAAAAACATACGAAAAAACACTGCAAAGTCGCTGTTTTAATCAAAAAATCATGATTTCAGTTTTTTCTCTCATTATACACAGTGTGCTGCAGGATCTGTTTTATGTGGTGCACACATACCACATAGATGTATTCTCTCATATCTAGGCCCAAATGTACCACTCACAGTTTATCAGAGTGAGCTGAGCTCATGACGTAGATCTACGGTTTGGACCCTGAACGTAAAGCCGTAGATCTACGGGACGGACCCTGAAAGGGTTAAATCATTAAAAAACAAATCAGGTGATCTAGATAATTTGCCACCATTCATATATAAAAAGCTGCACCAAAACTGTCGCCCATTATTGCAACAACGTTTAACAAATCTAAAGCATCCTCAACCTTCCCATCCATACTCAAGACAGCAAGGGTCACCCTGATCCGCAAAGGTGGAGATCCAACTGATTTGAACAATTACAGACCCATATCAAACTTGCCCTTACTCTCTAAGATATTTGAAAAAATAATGCACAAGTGACTTCACTCCTACCTTACATCCAACAACATACTTAACCCATGCCAGTTTGGACTTAGACCAAAAAATAGCACGAATGATGCTATTATACAAATGCTTGACCTAATATACACAGCTCTCGATAAATGAATATCCCCTGGGGCTCTTTATCGACGTAAGAAAAGCGTTTGACACAGTTGACCACAATCTCTTGCACCTCAAACTGAATCATTACAGCATAAGAGGACATTCTCTTGACTACCTAAAATCCTATCTTAATGACAGACACCAGTATGTACATACAAATGGAGTCAACTCTGCTAACCAACCTGTAGCTGTAAGAGTACCTCAAGGTAGTGTCCTAGGCCTGCTCCTCTTTCTCATCTACATCAATGATCTCCCCAATGCATCCTAACTCCTTACATCAGTTCTATTCGCAGATGTGGCACTACATATGTCTACTCCCATTCAGACCCAGCTGTGCTTGAAAACACTGTAAATAATGAACTGCTAAAGATATTTGCTTGGATGATGACCAAACTCACTCTCAACATAGACAAAACATACTTCATGCTGTTTTGCAACAGAGCCTCAAATATTCAACTCAACATTCTGTTAAATGGTTCCCCTGTATCAAGACATACAGAGGGCAAATTTCTAGGTCTTCTCCTTGACTGTAATCTTAAATTTCAGTCCCATACCCATTACATAGCCAAGAAAATTTCCAAATCAGTAGGAATCCTTTCCAAGGTACGCTACTATGTACCACAAATGACTCTCCTTACGCTCTACCCCACTCTAATATATCCTTACCCCACCTAGGTATCTGTGCCTTACCTTACCTTTATCTTTGAAGAATTTCGAGAGTATATCTACTCTCTGAGCCCGGCCATGGGCCAGGCTTGTCTAGTGCTCGCCTGGTCAACCAAGCTGTTGCTGCTGGAGGCCTGCTGCCCCACATATCCATCACAGCCTGGTTGATCTGGCACCTGGTGAAGATACTTGTCTAGTTTTCTCTTGAAGGCCTCAACACTTGTTCCAGCAGTGTTTCTGATATAGATATCAGTGGTTGAGCCTGGAGCTCAACCACTGCCAACCACCTTAGACCCTTAATAGTCCAGCAAAAAGCTGCTGTGTGGGTGATAGCCAGCTCCTGTGCAAGACAGCACATCCCACCAAGTTTTAAAAGACTCAACTTGCTAAATATATAAGACATACACTCTTACTATTGTGCTACTACATATACAGAACTTTAAACTCCACTGTAAACCCTCCCCTAAAACTACTCGACAGTTACAACAGAATGCACAGTCACAATACAAGGCATAAGGCCCTTTTCAATATCCCTCGAGTCAGACTCTCAATATGCAAGAACACTATGCACATAAAAGGCCGGAAGATCTGGAACTCGCTACCGGAACAGGTCAAGGATCCCCAGACAGCTTATAAATTTAGGACTCTGCTAAAAAATCATCTTATCTCACAACATTAACCAAATCAACCAAACATCTACAAACTAGTTTTATCATGTGACCACCTGGCTTTTAATTCTGCCATTCCATAAAATATTACCACATGCACCATTCCTTGTAAATTAGATTTTGTACTAAGTATACATAAGATTTATTAGTCCAAATAAGATTATAAAACAGCTAACCACTATTCCATGTTTAGTTTTAAGTATAATTACTATGTACTATTCTCTTATCTAGTTTTAATTAGTTACTGTGTATTAGGATTAGTTTGCCCGAAATGCCTCGGCATGATAGTGGCTATCTTTGTACTTAACAAATCAAAATTGTAATTACACATTGTAACCTTTACAAAGAAATAATTATTATTATTATTATTATTATTATTATTATGGTTACAGGAAAGTGGGTGCGGGAGGGAAGAGGAGCGATTGGTGGAATGATGATGTGAAGAGAGTAGTAAGGGAGAAAAAGTTAGCATATGAGAAGTTTTTACAAAGTAGAAGTGATGCAAGGAGGGAAGAGTATATGGAGAAAAAGAGAGAGGTTAAGAGAGTGGTGAAGCATTGTAAAAAGAGAGCAAATGAGAGAGTGGGTGAGATGTTATCAACAAATTTTGTTGAAAATAAGAAAAAGTTTTGGAGTGAGATTAACAAGTTAAGAAAGCCTAGAGAACAAATGGATTTGTCAGTTAAAAATAGGAGAGGAGAGTTATTAAATGGAGAGTTAGAGGTATTGGGAAGATGGAGAGAATATTTTGAGGAATTGTTAAATGTTGATGAAGATAGGGAAGCTGTGATTTCGTGTATAGGACAAGGAGGAACAACATCTTGTAGGAGTGAAGAAGAGCCAGTTGTGAGTGTGGGGGAAGTTCGTGAGGCAGTAGGTAAAATGAAAGGGGGTAAGGCAGCCGGGATTGATGGGATAAAGATAGAAATGTTAAAAGCAGGTGGGGATATAGTTTTGGAGTGGTTGGTGCAATTATTTAATGAATGTATGGAAGAGGGTAAGGTACCTAGGGATTGGCAGAGAGCATGCATAGTTCCTTTGTATAAAGGCAAAGGGGATAAAAGAGAGTGCAAAAATTATAGGGGGATAAGTCTGTTGAGTATACCTGGCAAAGTGTATGGTAGAGTTATTATTGAAAGAATTAAGAGTAAGACGGAGAATAGGATAGCAGATGAACAAGGAGGCTTTAGGAAAGGTAGGGGGTGTGTGGACCAGGTGTTTACAGTGAAACATATAAGTGAACAGTATTTAGATAAGGCTAAAGAGGTCTTTGTGGCATTTATGGATTTGGAAAAGGCGTATGACAGGGTGGATAGAGGGGCAATGTGGCAGATGTTGCAGGTGTATGGTGTAGGAGGTAGGTTACTGAAAGCAGTGAAGAGTTTTTACGAGGATAGTGAGGCTCAAGTTAGAGTATGTAGGAAAGAGGGAAATTATTTCCCAGTAAAAGTAGGCCTTAGACAAGGATGTGTGATGTCACCGTGGTTGTTTAATATATTTATAGATGGGGTTGTAAGAGAAGTAAATGCGAGGGTCTTGGCAAGAGGCGTGGAGTTAAAAGATAAAGAATCACACATAAAGTGGGAGTTGTCACAGTTGCTCTTTGCTGATGACACTGTGTTCTTGGGAGATTCTGAAGAGAAGTTGCAGAGATTGGTGGATGAATTTGGTAGGGTGTGCAAAAGAAGAAAATTAAAAGTGAATACAGGAAAGAGTAAGGTTATGAGGATAACAAAAAGATTAGGTGATGAAAGATTGGATATCAGATTGGAGGGAGAGAGTATGGAGGAGGTGAATGTATTCAGATATTTGGGAGTGGACGTGTCAGCGGATGGGTCTATGAAAGATGAGGTGAATCATAGAATTGATGAGGGGAAAAGGGTGAGTGGTGCACTTAGGAGTCTGTGGAGACAAAGAACTTTGTCCTTGGAGGCAAAGAGGGGAATGTATGAGAGTATAGTTTTACCAACGCTCTTATATGGGTGTGAAGCATGGGTGATGAATGTTGCAGCAAGGAGAAGGCTGGAGGCAGTGGAGATGTCATGTCTGAGAGCAATGTGTGGTGTGAATATAATGCAGAGAATGCGTAGTTTGGAAGTTAGGAGGAGGTGCGGGATTACCAAAACTGTTGTCCAGAGGGCTGAGGAAGGGTTGTTGAGGTGGTTCGGACATGTGGAGAGAATGGAGCGAAACAGAATAACTTCAAGAGTGTATCAGTCTGTAGTGGAAGGAAGGCGGGGTAGGGGTCGGCCTAGGAAAGGTTGGAGGGAGGGGGTAAAGGAGGTTTTGTGTGCGAGGGGCTTGGACTTCCAGCAGGCATGCGTGAGCGTGTTTGATAGGAGTGAATGGAGACAAATGGTTTTTAATACTTGACGTGCTGTTGGAGTGTGAGCAAAGTAACATTTATGAAAGGGTTCAGGGAAACCGGCAGGCCGGACTTGAGTCCTGGAGATGGGAAGTACAGTGCCTGCACTCTGAAGTAGGGTTGTTAATGTTGCAGTTTAAAAACTGTAGTGAAAAGCACCCTTCTGGCAAGACAGTGATGGAGTGAATGATGGTGAAAGTTTTTCTTTTTCGGGCCACCCTGCCTTGGTGGGAATCGGCCAGTGTGATAATAAAAAAAAAAAAAAATTATTATTATTATTAGATAAGTTTACAGTAACACATATGAATTAAGTTAGTAATAAAACTAGGCATTAAAAAACACTAAAAGTAAAATACACACACATTACACTCATTACTTACCTTAAATATATTTGTAGTCGTAATGTAGGGTAAGAGGTGAGTAGTATTTATTGTATGAGGTCAGGTGTGGCAGGTATGGCCACCAGGAGTAATGTCAGCGGACCTTTCTTTTAAAGACCATAACAAGACAAAGATCACAACAGCCAGGAAGATGACTGGGTGGGTATTGAGAACTTTCAAAACAAGAGAAACAATGCCGATGGTGACACTCTTCAAATCGCTAGTGCTCCCTCACTTAGAATATTGCTCAGTGCTGACGACCCCGTTCAGGGCAGGAGAAATATGGGAGCTGGAACAAATACAGAGATTGTTTACGGCTCACATTGAGCCAGTAAAGCACCTAAACTACTGGGAACGCCTGCAAGTCTTGAACATGTACTCACTGGAGCAGAGGAGAGAGAGGTAAATGATAATATATACCTGGAAGGTACTTGAGGGCTTGGTCCCAAATCTGCACATTGCCATAACAACATACTGGAGTGAGAGATATGGGAGAAAGTGTAAAATAAACCCAGTGAGGAGCAGGGGTGCAGTGGGGACAATAAGGGAACACTGTATCAACATCCGGGGTCCCAGACTTTTCAACATCTTACCAGAAGATATCAGAAACACTGCTGGAACAAGTGTTGAAACCTTCAAGAGGAAACTAGACAAGTATCTTCACCAGGTGCCAGATCAACCAGGCTGTGATGGCTATGTGGGGCAGCGGGCCTCCAACAGCAACAGCCTGGTTGACCAGGCGAGCACCAGACAAGCCTGGCCCATGGCCAGGCTCAGAGAGTAGATATACTCTCGAAATTCTTCAAAGGTATATCAAAGGTATATACCAGTATTTATTGTATGAGGTCAGGTATGGCAGATATGGCCACCCCACCCACACGTAATATACATTTAAAGTGCCCTAGAGCGATAGAATGCATATACAGTACACTCATTACTTACCTTAAAATATTTGTAGTCTTAATGTAGGATGAAAGGTGAGTAAACGAGATAAAATGAATAAATGAGAGAGAATGAGTAATTGAGAGAGGACAGAGATGCGGACTGTAAACAAACAGATGAACGTGTCTGGTTATGCTTCATACACATTCATTTCTATGTTTGTGAAGGTTATATCATAATACAAACACCTTACATTGTATACAAGTTGTCTCCACATTCGTACAGTAGAATAAATAAAGAGCAACACTCCCAGTCTCATATGAAAGGAATAATTTTTGTACAGTTACCCCCAGTAATATTATTGTGTGTGTATTTTCTTTGATGTTGAACTAGAGAAAATGTTCTTTCTGACACTCTGACAAGACTGGAAAAACACTCGTATTTGTTAACCCTTCGACTGTTTCGGTCGTATATATATGTCTTATGAGCCAATGTGTTTGACATATATATACTAAAAAATTCTAGCGGTTTCAGATCAAACAGGAGAAAGTTGGTAGGCCCACATGTGAGAGAATAGGTCTGTGTGGTCAGTGTGCACCATATAAAAAATATCCTGCAGCACACAGTGCATAATGAGAAAAAAAAAACTCCGACCGTGTTTTTGGATTGAAACACCAACTTCGAGGTGTATTTTTGTATAGCTTTTATGGTTATATTCTTGTTTTCATAGTCCCATTTGATAGAATGGAAAACATTTTATAGAAATTGAGGTGATTTTGATTGGTTTTACTATGAAAAGGACCTTGAAAGGGAGCTCAAATTAAGGGAAATGTTTGATTTTTGCCGATGTTCAAAAGTAAAAAAATGATGTCATTCTCCAATAAATGTCCAACTAGCCATTCTAATATGCAGTCATGAATGGGTTGATGTTATTTAAACAATTATTACAATATTGCAGCACTCTGCATAACAGTAAATCTTCGATTTTTTGTTTGAATAAAAGTTCAAAATAGAAAGCAAGAGTAATATCAGAGGGGCTTATAGATGTGACTGATGAACAAAGAAAATGTTATTTTAGAGCCAGGAATGTCTGCATTGTTCATTCTGGACCCTATTTTGAAATTGGCATATTTTTTAATTTGCGTGAAATTGGCCAAATTGCAAATTTCTGAAAATGTTATTGGGTAATTGAAATTGGTAAATGGGCAATTTCTTGTACTCATTCGATAGAAAAAATGGAGTTCTAAAGAAATAGTTAGGAGTTTGGTCGACTGGAACAATGGAATTAGCTGAAAACAGGGTTCAATGTGGGCAAAATCGCTGCTTCATAAATATCGCTGAGGTCACTAACTTTGCGAGGGTGTAATTCCATAAGTTTTCCGTCAAATTTCGTACTTTTGGTGTCATTACCATCGGGAAAAGATTCTCTATCATTTCATAAGATTTTTTTTTTCCCAAATATTTTGCAACACCACGAGACACCTCAGGATTTAGGGTTGCAACAGTCAGTGGGTTAATTTATTCTGGTGTGGGGTGTATTTATCATGTTATGTGTTATGTAGTGGGAGCAAGGGGCTAGTAACCCCTTCTCTTGTATGCATTACTAAAGTTTAACCCCTTGACTGTCGCAGCCCCCAATCCTGAGGTGTCTCTTGGTGTCGCAAAATTAAAAAAAAAAAAATTCTTATGAAATGATAGAGAATCTTTTCCCGATTGTAATGTCACAAAAAAAAAAAAAAAACGATATTTGATGGAAAACTGACGGAATTACGCTCTCGCGAAGTTAGCGACCTCGGGGATATTTACAAATTGACGATCTCGCCGACTTTGAACCCTATTTTTGGCTAATTCCATTGTTCCAGTTGACCAAACTCATAGCTATTTCTTTAGAACTCCATTTTTTCTATCGATTGAGTACAAGAAACTGCCCATTTACTGATTTCAACTACCCAATAATGTGGTCAGAAATTTGCAATTTGGCCAATTTCACAAAAATTAAAAAATATGACAATTTCAAAATAAGGTACAGAGTGAACAATGCAGACATCCCTGGCTCTAGAATAACATTTTCTTTGCTCATCAGTCACATCTCCAGGCCCCTCTGATATTACTCTTGCTTTCTATTTTGAATTTTAATTCAAACAACAACAAAATAGTAGATTTACTGTTATGCAGACTACTGCAATACTGTAATTATTGTACAAATAATGTCAACCCATTCATGACTGCATATTAGAATGGCTAGTTGGAGATTTATTGGACAATGACATCATTTGTTTACTTTTGAACATCGGCAAAAATCAAACATTTCCCCTATTTTGAGCTCCATTTCCAGGTTCTTTTTATAGGAAAACCAATCAAAGTCACCTCTATTTCTATAATATCTTTTTCATTCTATCAAATGAGACCAAGAAAATGAGAATACAACCATAAATACTACACGAAAATAGACCATAAAGTCGGAATTTTAATTAAAAAAAAAGTAAGTTTTTTTTTCTCATTATGTACTGCGTGCTCCATGATTTTTTTTATATGGTGCACACTGACCACACAGACCCATTCTCCCACATGTTGGCCTACCAGCTTTCTCCTGCTTGATTTGAAGCCGCTAGAATTTATGAGTATGTATACAGTGGACCCTCTAGTTTCGGCAGCCTCGACTTTCGTGAAATTCGACCTTCGGCGAGTTGTTTTGGAAAAATTCGGCCTCGAGTTTCGTGAAAAAACTCATGTTTCGGCTACCGTCCGGTACCCGTCCGCCCGTCACCCCGCACACAAAGCCAGTCTCCCACTCCATTCACGCTCAGTGTGCCATTGTTTACCAACACGTGACCATCACCCCTCGGGTTCATATGTAATAATCCATTGTTTTTTGTGATTACAACTGCTAAATAAGTCACCATGAGCCCAAGGAAAGCTAGTGCAAGCCCTTTGGTAAAGAAAGTGAGGAACACGATCGAATTCAAGGAAATCATTGAAAAATATGAGAGTGGAGTGCATGTTACAGAGCTTGCCAGGATGTATGGCAAGCCCCATTCAACCATTACTTCGATCGTGGCGAACGGAAAGGAAATAAAGTGTGCTGTTGTTGCAAAAGGGGTGGATATGCTGACCAAAAGGAGATCACAAATCCTCGAAGATGTGGAGAAGTTATTTTTGGTGTGGATTACCGAAAAACAGTTAGCAGGAGGAAAAAAGGCGAGTGGTGCATTGAGGTATATATGGAAGCAAACAATGTTATCTATGGAGGCAAAGAAGGGAATGTATGAAAGTATAGTAGTACCAACACTCTTATATGGGTGTGAAGTTTGGGTTGTAAATGCTGCAGCAAAGAGGCAGTGGAGATGTCCTGTCTAAGAGCAATGTGTGGTGTAAATATTATGCAGAAAATTCAGTGTGTGGAAATTAGGAGAAGGTGTGGAGTTAATAAAAGTATTAGTCAGAGGGTTGAAGAGGGTTTGTTGAGGTGGTTTGGTCATTTAGAGAGAATGGATCAAAGTAGAATGACAGGGAGAGCGTATAAATCTGTAGGGGAAGGAAGGCGAGGTAGGGGTCGTCCTCGAAAAGGTTGGAGGGAGGGGGTAAAGGAGGTATTGTGGGCGAGGGGTTTGGACTTACAGCAAGCGTGCGTGAGCGTGTTAGATAGGGGTGAATGGAGACAAATGGTATTTGGGACCTGACCCTGTGAGCAGAGTAATATTTAGTGAAGGGATTCAGGAAAACCGGTTGTTTTATATAACCAGACTTGAGTCCTGGAAATGGGAAGTACAGCGCCTGCACTCTAAAGGAGGGGTTTGGGATATTGGCAGTTTGGAGAGATATGTTGTGTATTTTTATACGTATATACTCCTAAACAGTTGTATTCTGGGCACCTCTGCAAAAACAGTGATTATGTGTGAGTGAGGTGAAAGTGTTGAATGATTATGAAAGTATTTTCTTCTTGGGGATTTTCTTTCTTTTTTGGGTCACCCTGCCTCGGTGGGAGATGGCCGAGTTATTGAAAAAAAAATTATTATTATTATTATTATATTATTAATATGGTGTCCTCAAGACTAATAAGACACAATTAGTGATTTTAATGTATACCTGCATGCTAGCACAGTGTATAAGTTTATTTAAGTACAGGTACACATAAGTATAAGTATCAGAGTACAGTGGGACCTCTACTTACGAGTGCATCCACATACGAGTTTTTTGAGATACGAGCAGTCGCTTGGTTGATTTTGTGCTTCCAGATGTGAGTGGGCCTCAAGGGAGGTTCCTTGACACTGGTGAGGGGGCTCTTGCTCTTGATCTAAGGAATTGGATCTCAGTTGTTTGTTGGACTATCTTATTGAAACTTGGGCAGTGTACACCAAAAATGGAAGAAATCGGACCATAAATAACGGAGTTCACTTCTCAGCCATTAGCCACCCCTTAGTGGTATTTTCATATGATTTTTATGGTTGTGTTCTTGTTTTTTTGGTCTTATTTGATAGAATGGAAGATATATTACAGAACTAGATATGATTTTGATTGGTTTCACTACAAAAAGTACCTTGAAATTGAGCTCAAATTATCAGAAATGTTCAATTCTTTGGCAATGTTCAAGCATAAACACATGATGTCACTGTCCATTCCAATATGTAGTCATGAATGGGTTGACATTATTTATACAATTATTACAATAATGCAGTAGTCTGCATAACAGTAAATCTTCTGTTTTTTGTGTGAATAAAAATTGCAAATTATTTATATTTCAATAATAATAATAATAATAAGTGGAACAGAATTCTTCCTCTGTAAGCCATGCGTGTTGTAAGAGGTGACTAAAATGCCGGGAGCAAGGGGCTAGTAACCCCTTCTCCTGTATAAATTACTAAATTTAAAAAGAGAAACTTTTGTTTTTCTTTTTGGGCCACCCTGACTTGGTGGGATAAGGTCAGTTTGTTGAAAAAAAAAATTATTATTATTATTAAGTATAATAATAGTATAATATAATAATAATACATATACTTTAATAATAATAAATGTATAATAATAATGTACTATATAATAATAATTATAATAATGGACAGTTTCAAAGACCATCACTAGATGGCAGTGAATACCACAGCAATGTGGGAGTGGTTATGGCCACCTCCACCTGTCATATAATGACATATTTTATTCATTTTAGAGTATATATAAGGTTTCTACATTATTTATTTTATTATATCATGTTAGATGAGTTGTGATAGATAAATAAGCCTTATTGTTGATATTAGCAAAATATTCAAGAAGTATTTTGTCCTTCCTCCAGACAAACTTTCATCCGCCGCCGCCGCCGCTGATACTACCATGTGAATGACATGTTATATTCATTTTAGATTATATATCAGGTTTCTGTGTTATTTATATTGTTTATTATGTCACATTAAATGAATTTTGATAGATAAATAAGCCGTAGAGTTGATATTAGCAAAATATTCAAGGAGTATTTTGTCCTATCTCCAGACAAACTCTCGTCCACCGCTGATGCTGCCGATATCACTACGTGAATGATATATTTTATTCATTCTAGAGTAGACATCAGGTTTCTATGTTACTTACATTGTTTATTATGTCACATTAGATGAATTGTGATAGATAAATAGGCCGTATAGATGATATTAGCAAAATATTGAAGCATCTTCTTGTGTCTCCTGAGAGCCAGAATGGATTAATTGCATTTCAGTTAATTTAAATGAAGAAAATTGACTATGCAAACAAGCAAATACAGATGTGAGCAAGGCCACGGAACAGATTAAACTCGTAAGTAGAGGTTCCACTGTATATATAAAATATGAAATAACTTTAAAACACTTACAATTTTGGAAAGTTTCCGAACATAATGGAGAGATGTATAGCTCACAGAGAACGTAAACAAACCGAATGGCACATAGTTACCATATTAACCCTTTGACTGTCGCAACCCCAAATCCTGAGGTGTCTCCTGGTGTCGCAAAATATTTGAAAAAAAAAAATCTTATGAAATGATAAGAGAATCTTCCCGATGGTAATGACACGAAAAGTATGAAATTTGTTGGAAAACTTACGGAATTACCCCCTCGCGAAGCTAGCGGCTTCGACAATATTTACGAATCGGTGATTTCACCCACTTCGAGCCCTATTTTTGGCTAATTCCATTGCTCCAGTTGACCAAACTCACAGCTATTTGTTTAGAACTCCATTTGATCTATCGATTGAGTACAAGAAACTGCCCATTTACTGATTTCAGCTACCCAGTAACATGGTCAGAAATTGGCAATTTGGCCAATTTCACACAAATTAAAAAATATGCCAATTTCAAAATAGGGTCCAGAATGAACAATGCAGACATTCCTGGCAGTAAAATAACGTTTTCTTTGTTCATCAGTCACGTCTCCAGGCACCTCTAATATTACTCTTGCTCTCTATTTTGAAGTTTTATTCAAACAAAAATAGAAGATTTACTGTTATGCAGACTACTGCAATACTGTAATAATTGTATAAATAATGTCAGCCCATTCATGGCTGTATATTAGAATGGCTAATTGGACATTTATTACACAGTGACATCATTTGTTTACTTTTGAACATTGACAAAAATCTAACATTTCCCCTGCTTTGAGCTCCATTTCAAGGTCCTTTTCATAGTAAAATCAATCAAAATCACCTCCATTTCTATATTATGTTTTTCATTCTATCAAATGTGACTACAAAAACGAGAATATAACCATAAAAACTGTACGAAAATTCACCTCAAAGTAGGCGTTTTAATCCAAAAACATGGTTGGAGTTTTTTTTTTTTTTTTCTCATTATTCACTGCTTCCTGCAGGATTTTTTTTATACTGTTCACACTGACCACACAGACCCATTCTCTCACATGTGGGCCTACCAGCTTTCTCCTGCTTGATTTGAAGCTGCTAGAATTTTTGAGTATGTATATGTCAAATACATTGGCTTGTAAGACGTATATATACGACCGAAATAGTCTTAGGTTTAAAGAGTCAGGTGGGGGGAGCAGTATAGTGAGGTTTGGTCATAATTTGAAATGTCTGTATTAGTGGAACACCATAAGGTGAAATGCCATAAAACGGGCCCTACTGTATACCAAGCAAGAGGAAACACTTACGTATGTGTGATTGTAAAACTGACCTTGTATTCAATCTCATTGCATGCACAGGAAGAAAAAACATTGAAAGCTATCAGGAAGTTATTGGGAATCTCAGGTGATGTGAAAAAAAAAGAAAATGAAACAATATCTTCGTAAGGGGCATACAATATACACAGATAATTGGAATACAAGCCCCTCACTTGGTGATTTCTTGAATGTGAACATGACTTGTGGGGTACACTGCATGGAACACGTAAACATGTGCTCAGGTTCAATGCAGACATTGGTACTGGTGAAGTGCAGGTGTTTCATTCCAATAACATCATGGCATATTAATGGCATGGTAAACCTGATATGACATTGTTGACAACAATTCATCATTACAAAATTAAAGACATAGCAAGTGAATCGAGACACCAGTGAATCTATTGTGAGACCAACTGTCGTGGATTATACTGCCAGTATGTGTTTGATTGATTTATGTGACATGCAGATTGGCTTTGCCGGTTGAGTCTGCAAGAGTTGCAAGTTGTACATAAAACTTTTCTTCCGTCATGTGGATAATGCATTGCTGAATGCATACAGTATATACCAGATCAAGACCAGCAACAGACTGCCATATGCCTGCTTGTGTTTGTGTGTCATCAAACAAATAATACAGAAGTACATGCACCACAGTACTGATCACTTCCTAGCAATACTTCTACAGACAGAAAAAGTTTGTGTACACAAAAAAGTACCCGGTACAGTGCAGGGACACATGCTTTGTGTGTAATGTGTGTCCGTGCAAAACACTGCTGTGTATAGTGCAGTGTTTCAGGGACATCTACAACGGCAACAGTTCTAAGAACATAACCAATGACTGTAATTTTTTTTCCAACAAACTGGCTGTATTCCACAGAGAAAGGGTGACCTAAAAAGAAGAACCTATGTTTTTCTTTTTAAACTTAGTAATTATTTTTTTTACAGGAAAAAGGGTTACTAGTCCCTTGCTCTGCCTGTAAATCTGTGTATATAAAGCTGAAAATGAATATAGATAAGAGTAAGGTGATGAGGGTATCAAATGATTTAGAAAAATTGGATATCACATTGGAGGGAGGGAGTATGGAAGTGAATGTTTTCAGATATTTGGGAGTTGACTTGTCAGTGGATGGGTTTATGAAGGATGAGGTAAACCATAGAATTGATTAAGGAAAAAAGGTGCATGGTGTGTTGAGGTATCTGTGGAGACAACGTTATCTATGGAGGCAAAGAAGGGAATGTACAAGAGTATAGTGGTACCAACACTCTTTTACATGGGTGTGAAGCTTGGGTTGTAAATGCTGCAGTGGGGATGTCGTGGCTAAGGGCAATGTGTGATGTAAATATTATGCAGAGAATTCGTAGTGTGGAAATTAGGAGGATGTGTGGTGTTAATAAAAGTATTAGTCACAGGGCTGAAGAGGGGCTGTTGAGTGGTTTGGTCATTTAGAGAGAATGGAACAAAGTAGAATGACTTAGAGTGACTTGGAGAATGTGTAAATCTGTAGGGGAAGTAAGGCATGGTAGGGGTCATCCCCGAAAAGGTTGGAAGGAGGGGGTAAGGAGGTTTTGTGGGCAAGTGGGTTGGATTTCCAGCAAGTGTGCATGAGTGTCTTAGGAGTGAATGGAGACAAACGGTTTTTGGGACCTGATGAGCTGTTGGAGTGTGAGCAGGGTAATATTTTGTGAAAGGATTCAGGGAACCCGGTTAGCCGTACTTGAGTCCTGGAAATGGGAAGTACAATGCCTGCACTTAAAGGAGGGGTTTAGGATATTGGCAGTGTGGAGGGATGTCTAAACTGTCGTATCTGAGTACCTCTGCAAAGACAGTGATTATGTGTGAGTTATGGTGAAAGTGTTGAATGATGATGAAAGTTTTTTCTTTCTTTTTGGGTCACCCTCCCTTGGTGGGATATGGCCAACATGTTAAAAAAAAAAATTGAATTGTAGTATCAGTACGCCTCTGGAAAGACAGTGATGGAGTAAGTGATGATGAAATTAATTTTTTTTTTTTTTTTGGGGTCACCCTGCCATGGTGGGAAACAGTAGTAATGTGAAGTATTTGGACATGTGCATGTTTATGTTGTGTATGCATGTTTTGTAAAAAATGTACTGATGGCATTGTTAATTCAGGTATTGTTTGTATATGATGGGTAACCAAACACACATTGTTCATGATATGGGTCCCATGGGCCACAACAGTTACTGAACGATGTAAAAAAATAGAAAACCCCAGGGTAAAGGACAAAAAATACACGGCAGTTGATGTTGCCTTGGGTTAGGGACTTTCAGCTTAATGCTTTCGTATCTTGGTAAATACTGATGGGAAAAACATCTTCTTTATTTTATTACCACCAGAAAATGTGTCTTTTTAAAATATCTTGGCATTGTCACCACTTAATTTTACGGGGTCGTGACAGTGAAAGTGTTAATAACCAACTATCTATTCCATACATTTGCAGTACTTATCTTATTGCTTCCCTATCCATTCTGTCATATGTTTTCTAAATCCATAAGTGCAATGAACAGTTGCTTACCTTTGTCTACAGTACTTGTCATTAAAGTACATTGGTTGGAAGGCGTCTGATGTAATTCACTGTCCATGGACAGTAATACATTGATACCTCACATATTCGGCCTGCTGTTATCTGAACTTCGCCAATATCTGAACAGGCCCTGGGAAATGGCAAAATTCTAAAATTACAGTTGAACCTCGGCTTAAAAGCTTAATCCGTTCTGTGACCAAGCTCGTATGCTGAGTCAATTTTCCTCATTTAAATTAATTGAAATGCCATTAATCCATTCTAGCGGGATTCCTGCTCTCAGGAGGCAGGACAAAATACTTTCAATATAACGCTAATTCAACTCTACAGCTTATTTATCTATCACAATTGATCTAATATGACATAATAAACAATATAAATAACTTAGAAACCTGATATATACTCTAGAATGAATAAAACATGTCTTTATATGGCAAGTGGAGGCGGCCTTTCCCGCTACCGCATTGTTGTGGTATTCACTGCCATCTAGTGATGGCCTTTTGAAGCTCTCTTGTTATTATAGTATGTATTATTATTATAATTATTATTATAGTATTATTATTACATTATACATATTATTATATTTATTATTTTTTTTTTTTCAACAAGTTGGCTGTCTCCCACCAAGGCAGGGTGACCCAAAAAAGAAAGAAAATCCCCAAAAAGAAAATACTTTCATCATCCTTCAACACTTTCACCACACTCACACATTATCACTGTTTTTGCAGAGGTGCTCAGAATACAACAGTTTAGAAGCATATACGTATAAAGATACACAACATATCCCTCCAAACTGCCAATATCCTAAACCCGTCCTTTAACCCTTTGACTATCGAAGGGCCAAATCCTGAAGTTGCTTCTGGTGTCGCAAAATATTCGAAAAAAAAAAAATTATTTTTTCTTATGAAATGATAGAGAATCTTTTCCCGATTGTAAAGACACCAAAAAAACGAAATTTGATGGAAAACTGACGGAATTACGCTCTCGCGAAGTTAGCGACTTCGGCGATATTTAAAAATCGGCAATTTCGCCCACTTTGAGCCCTATTTTCGGCTAATTCCGTTATTCCAGTCAACCAAACTCATAACTATTTCTTCAGAACTCTATTTTTTCTATCGATTGAGTACAAGAAACTGCCCATTTACCGATTTCAACTACCCAATAACATGGTCAGAAATTTGCAATTTGGCCAATTTCACGAAAATTAAAAAATACGACAATTTCAAAATAAGGTCCAGAATGAACAATGCAGACATTCCTGGCTCTAAAATAACATTTTCTTTGTTCATCAGTCATGTCTCCAGGTCCCTGTGATATTACTCTTGCTTTTTATTTTGAAATTTTATTCAAACAAAAAATAGAAGATTTACTGTTATGCAGACTACTGCAATACTGTAATAATTGTAAAAATTACATCAACCCATTCATGACTGCGTATTAGAATGGCTATTTGGACATTTATTGGACAATGACATCATTTGTTCACTTTTGAACATCGGCAAAAATCAAACATTTCCTGTACTTTGTGCTCCATTTCCAGGTTCTTTTTATAGTAAAATTAATCAAAATCACGTCCATTTCTATAATATAGTTTCCATTCTATCAAATGAGACTAAGAAAACGAGAATACAACCACAAATACTATACGAAAATAGACCACAAAGTCGGCATTTTAATTAAAAAAAACGGTCGGAGTTTTTTTTTTCTCATGCACTGCGTGCTCCGGGATTTTTTTTATGTGGTGCACACTGACCACACAGACCCATTCTCTCACATGTGGGCCTACTAGCTTTCTCCTGCCTGATTTGAAGCCGCTAGAATTTATGAGTATATATACGTCAAACACGGTACCTCGCAAACGTATATATACGGCCGCGACAGTCAAAGGGTTAAAGTGCAGGCATTGTACTTCCCATTTCCAGGACTCAAGTCCGACTATATGAAAATAACCGGTTTCCCTGAATCCCTTCACTAAATATTACCCTGCTCACACTCCAACAGATCATCAGGTCCCAAGTACCATTCGTCTCCATTCACTCCTATCTAACACGCTCACGCACGCTTGCTGGAAGTCCAAGCCCCTTGCCCACAAAACCTCCTTTACCCCCTCTCTCCAACCCTTTCGAGGACGACTGCTACCTCGCCTTCCTTCCCCTATAGATTTATATGCTTTCCATGTCATTCTACTTTGATCCATTCTCTCTAAATGACCAAACCACCTCAACAACCCCTCTTCTGCCCTCTGACTAATACTTTTATTAATTCCACACCTTTTCCTTATTTCCACACTAAATTTTCTGCATAATATTTTCACCACACATTGCCCTTAGACAGGACATCTCCACTGCCTCCAACCGTCTCCTCGCTGCTGCATTTACCGCCCGAGCTTCACATCCATAAAAGAGTGTTGGTACTACTATACTTTCATACATTCCCTTTTTTTGCCTCCATAGATTACGTTTTTTTACTCCACATATACCTCAACGCACCACTCACCTTTTTTCCCTCATCAATTCTATGATTAACCTCATCCTTCATAAATCCATCCGCCGACACGTCAACTCCCAAGTATCTGAAAACATTAACTTCTTCCATACTCCTCCTCCCCAATTTGATATCCAGTTTTTCTTTATCTAAATCATTTGATACCCTCATCACCTTACTCTTTTCTATGTTCACTTTCAACTTCCTACCTTTACACACATTCTCAAACTCATCCACTAACCTTTTGCAATTTTTCTTAAAATCTCCCATAAGCACAGTATCATCAGCAAAAAGTAACTGTGTCAATTCCCATTTTGAATTTGATTCCCCATAATTTAATCCCACCCCTCTCCCAAACACCCTAGCATTTACTTCTTTTACAACCCCATCTATAAATATATTAAGCAACCATGGTGACATTACACATCCCTGTCTAAGACCTACTTTTACCGGGAAGTAGTCTCCCTCTCTTCTACACACCTTAACTTGAGCCTCACTATCCTCATAAAAACTCTTTACAGCATTTAGTAACTTACCACCTATTGCATATACTTGCAACATCTGCCACATTGCTCCTCTATCCACTCTATCATATGCCTTTTCTAAATCCATAAATGCAATAAAAACTTCCCTACCTTTATCTAAATACTGTTCACATATATGCTTCAATGTAAAAACTTGATCTACACATCCCCTACCCACTCTGAAACCTCCCTGCTCATCCGCAATCCTACATTCTGTCTTGCCTCTAATTCTTTCAATTATAACCCTACCGTACACTTTTCCTGGTATACTCAGTAAACTTATTCCTCTATAATTTTTACAATCTCTTTTGTCTCCTTTCCCTTTATATAAAGGGACTATACATGCTCTCTGCCAATCCCTAGGTACCTTCCCCTCTTTCATACATTTATTGAACAAAAGTACCAACCGCTCCAACACTATATCTTCCCCTGCTTTTAACATTTCTGTCAGGATCCCATCAGTTCCAGCTGCTTTACCCCCTTTCATTCTACGTAATGCCTCACGTACCTCCCCCACACTTACATTCTGCTCATCTCTACTCCTAAAAGATGGTATACCTCCCTGACCAGTGCATGAAATTACTGCCTCCCTTTCTTCCTTAACATTTAAAAGTTCCTCAAAATATTCTCGCCATCTACCTAATACCTCCCTCTCCCCATCTACTACTCCCCTACTCTGTTTTTAACTGACAAATCCATACTTTCCCTAGGCTTTCTTAACTTAAGTTTAACTCACTCCAAAATTTTTTCTTATTTTCATTAAAATTTCTTGACAGTGCCTCTCCCACTCTATCATGTGCTCTCCTTTTGCACTCTTACCACTCTCTTCACCTTTTTTTTTACTCTCCATATACTCTGCTCTTCTTATAACACTTCTGCTTTGTAAAAACCTCTCATAAGCTACCTTTTTCTCTTTTATCACACCCTTTACTTCATCATTCCACCAATCACTCCTCTTTCCTCCTGCCCCCACCCTCCTATAACCTCAAACTTCTGCCCCACATTCTAATACTGCATTTCTAAAACTATTCCAACCCTCTTCAACCCCCCACTACTCATCTTTGCACTAGCCCACCTTTCTGCCAATAGTCACTTATATCTCACCCTAACTTCCTCCTCCCTTAGTTTATACACTTTCACCTCCCTCTTACTTGTTGTTGCCACCTTCCTCTTTTCCCATCTACCTCTTACTCTAACTGTAGCTACAACTAAATAATGATCCGATATATCAGTTGCCCCTCTATAAACATGTACATCCTGGTGCCTACCCATCAACCTTTTATCCACCAATACATAATCTAACAAACTACTTTCATTACGTGCTACATCATACCTTGTATATTTATTTATCCTCTTTGTCGTAAAATATGTATTGCTTATTACTAAATCTCTTTCTACACATAGCTCAAATAAAGGCTCCCCATTTACATTTACCCCTGGCACCCCAAATTTACCTACTACTCCCTCCATAACATTTTTACCCACTTTAGCTTTGAAATCCCCAACCACCATTACTCTCACACTTGATTCAAAACTCCCTACGCATTCACTCAACATTTCCCAAAATCTCTCTCTCTCCTCTACACTTCTCTCTTCTCCAGGTGCATACACGCTTACTTTAACCCACTTTTCACATCCAATCTTTATTTTATTCCACATAATCCTTGAATTAACACATTTATAGTCCCTCTTTTCCTGCCATAGCTTATCCTTCAACATTATTGCTACTCCGTCTTTAGCTCTAACTCTATTTGAAACCCCTGACCTAATCCCATTTATTCCTCTCCATTGAAAATCTCCCACCCCCTTCAGCTTTGTTTCACTTAAAGCCAGGACATCCAGCTTCTTCTCATTCATAACATCCACAATCATCTCTTTCTTATCATTTGCACAACATCCACACACATTCAGACTTCCCACTTTGACAATTTTCTTCTTCTTATTCTTTTTATTATTATTATATTATCATATTTTGCTATTACAGTGGACCCTCGACCAATGATATTAATCTGTTCCAGAGAGCTAGACCTTAGCCAAGTTTATCATTAGCCGAATTAATTTTCCCCATAAGAAATAATGGAAATCCAATTAAACCGTTCCAGACACCCAAAAGTATGAAAATTTGTTTTTTTCACATGAAATACGTTTTCCTACACAGAAAAACAAAGATACATGCACAATAAGTACTACATGAAGAATAAATGACTCTTACCTTTATTGAAGATTTATTGGTGAGTGATCAGATGGGAGGAAGGGAGATGGAGGTGTATTATTGTTTGGGAGGGGAATCCCTTTCCATATGGACTTTAGGTGCCAAGTCCTTTTCCGGGATTACTTCCCTTCTTTTTTTAATGCCACTGGGAATAACTTGACAGTCACTGGACCTCTGTTGCACTAAAAATCTGTCCATAGAGCTCTGTACCTGGCATTCCTTTAAGATTTTCCTAAAATGGGCCACAACATTGTCATTGTAAAAGTCACCAGCATGGCTTGCAATAGCTGTGTCAGGGTGATTTCATCCATAAAGGTTTGCACATCAATCCACTTTGCACAAATTTCCTTAATCGTTGAAGAAGGCAACTTCCTCCATCTCTCTCTCTCCACTCCTCTGAATCAATTTCCTCAGTTGTGGTCTCTTGCTGTTACAGATGCTCTTGCAGCTCATCAGTGGTTAGTTCTTCATCGTCGTCCTCCTCCAACTCTTCCACATCCTCCACACTAACCTCCAACCCCTTGGACTTCCCCAATGATGCGATAGATTCCACAACTGGCATAGGCTCCTCAGGGTTAGCCCCAAACCCTTCAAAATCCCTCTCTTGTACACATTGTTGCCACAGTTTCCTCAGAGCAGAGTTCAACGTCCTGTTAATCACTCCCTCCCAAGCCTTACCTCTAAGGTTTATGCAATTGAGGATACTAAAGTGTTCTTTCCAAAAGTCTCTTAGGGTCAGTTGAGTGTCTGAGGTCACTTCAAAGCACTTTTGAAACACTGCTTTGGTGTACAATTTTTTGAAATTTGAAATGACCTGCTGATCCATGGGCTGGAGGAGAGGAGTGGTATTAGGAGGCAAGAACTTCACTTTTATAAAACTCAAGTCCCCTGCAGTTCGCTCTGGCAAGTCTGAAGGATGAGCAGGAGCATCGTCTAATACCAGGAGGCACTTGAGGTCAAATTTATTTTCCAGAAGGTATTTTTCACAGTGGGGCCAGACACATGATAAAACCAATCATGGAAAATGTCCCTAGTGACCCATGCCTTACTGTTTGCCCTTCACATAACACACAAATTAGCCTTGACGTCATTGTTTTTCTTGAACACACTGGGAGTTTCAGAGTGATACACAAATAGAGGCTTCACTTTGCAATCCCCACTAGCATTACTACAAAACATGAGAGTTACCCAGTCTTTCATAGGCTTGTGTCCTGGCAGTGTTTTTTCCTCCTATGTAATGTAGGTCCTGTTTGGCATTTTCTTCCAAAACAGGCCTGTTTCTTCACAATTAGACACTTGTTGGGATTTTAATTTTTCAGTGTTTATGTACTCCTTGAATTCCTGCACATATTTTTCAGCCGCTTTTTTTGTCTGAAGTGGCAGCTTCGCAATGCCTTACCACACTGTGTATGCCACTACAATTCTTAAATCTCTTAAACCAATCTTTGCTGGCCTTAAATTCACTAACATCACCACTAGTTGCAGGCATTTTTTAATTAAATTGTCATGCAGCTGCCTTGCCTTTTCACATATTATTGACTGAGAAATACTATCTCCTAATATTTGTTTTTTGTTTATCCACAACAACAGCAGTCTCTCAATATCTTCAAGTATTTGCAATCTCTGTTTCGAAAACATACTTGCCCCTTTCGCAGCAACAGCTTCCTTGATTGCCTTTCTGTTGGCCAAGATAGTAGTGATGGTTGGGGTTTGTTATACAACCTGGCCAACTCGGAGGCACATACTCAATTCAAAGTATATTCTCTATAAAGATTACAATGTTGAATTTACAGAATTTGGTTGTTGTGTGGTTTACATGTAGTTAAATAATGATTACAGAGTGTACCACTAGAACGCCTAGCATGGCTAGGCATTTCAGGCAGACTTAGTTTAATTCTTTATTTTAAAATATTACAAATTATGAGGTAAGTTGGTATTATGGCTAAGTGACTAAATACTAGTTTGTGAGTTTAGCAATGTGAATGCTTTTGTTTTGGCACAGTACATAGTTTCAGTATTGGAGTATCATAGGATTCATTATTTTAAGATAGAGATTAATATTTCTGTTTATGGTCAAATGGGGGAGTGAGTGTAAGTGTGAACCACCAGGTGGTATTCGTGTAGTTAGTTGATGGGGTTTATCAGGGAGATAAGATGTTTTCTAATGGTAGTTTTGAAGGTGATGAATGTGTCTGCAGTTCTAGAGTTCTCAGGTAGGGTGTTCCAGATTTTAGGGCCTTTGACATACATTGAATTTTTGTAAAGGTTTAGTCGGACATGGGGAATGTCGTAGAGATGTTTGTGTCTGGTGTTATGCCTGTGGGTTCTGTCACAACTATCAAGAAAGCGTTTTAGGTCAAGGTTGATATTGGAGTTTAAGGTCCTGTAGATGTAGATTGCACAGTAGTAAGTGTGGATGTACTGAACAGGGAGTAAGTTTAGATCTATGAAGAGTGGGGGGGGGTGTTGCCAGGGATGGGATTTAGTGATTATTCTTACTGCAGCTTTTTGTTGGGTTATTATTGGCTTTAGGTGTGTTGCTGCAGTTGATCCCCAAGCACAAATAGCATAGGTGAGGTATGGATAAATAAGTGAGTGGTATAGTGTGAGAAGGGCATTTTGCGGCACGTAGTATCGTATCTTGGAGAGGATCCCAACTGTTTTGGATACTTTTTTGGTTATGTGTTGGATGTGGGTGTTGAAATTCAGGTTGTTGTCAAGGTATAGGCCTAGGAATTTGCCCTCATTATGTCTGGTAATTAGAGTGTTGTCGATCTTAATGTTAATTTGTGCATCTCCTGCTCTGCTACCAAACATAATATAGTAGGTTTTGTCAGTGTTAAGCGTAAGTTTATTGGCTGTCATCCAAGTCGATATTTTGATCAGCTCCTCGTTAACAATGGTGTTGAGGGTGGCAAGATTAGGGTGAGAGATGACATAAGTCGTGTCGTCAGCAAAGAGAATGGGTTTCAGGTGTTGGGATACGTTTGGAAGATCATTGATGTATATGAGGAAGAGCAGGGGACCAAGGACACTTCCCTGCGGAACTCCAGTATCAAGTGGCCGTGTTGTTGATGCTGTGTCTTTAATGGTAACATACTGATACCTATTAGTAAGGTAAGATTTGAAATAAGCAAGCGCATGGCCTCTTATACCGTAATGGCCAAGTTTGTGGAGTAGGATGTCGTGGTCTACTGTGTCAAAAGCTTTTCTTAGGTCAATAAAAATTCCTAGTGGATATTCCTTATTTTCCAATGCTGTGTAAAGCAGATCTAGCATTTTTATGATTGCATCATTAGTGCTTTTATTTTTCCTAAATCCAAATTGGCAGGGGTTGAGTATGTTTTGTGCTGTTATAAATGAATATAGTCTCCTGTGCACGAGTTTCTCAAAGATTTTGGATAGCAATGGTAAGTTTGATATTGGCCTATAGTTGTTTAAGTCCGTAGGGTCACCACCTTTATGTATTGGTGTAACCCTTGCCATCTTGAGTAGTTTCGGGAAGGTGCTAGTTTCTAGTGACTTGTTAAAAAGTAATGAAATAGCATGTGAAAGGATATGGGCCGCTCGCTTGTACAGTAATGGTGGGACATTAGACAGATTCCCTGAGTTGTTTTTAAGTGACTTTATAATCTCGGTGACTTCCGAGGGCTCAGTTGGTGCAAGATAGAAGGAATTTGGGAAATTCCCATCTAGATAGTCCCCGGCATGGGCATTAGTATGTGGGATTTTATTGGCGAGATTAGATCCTATGGTTGAGAAGAAGTCGTTTATCTTGTTAGCTGTGTCAGTGGGATGTAGTGGTGTTTCATTAGGTTTAGTTAGGACAATATTCTTGTTTTTTTTTCAGTTTGTGGGTCCCTAGAATCTGAGAGAGTGTTTTCCAGGTCTTTTTTATATCTCCTCTAGTGTCTGTGAATCTACTGGAGTAGTATAGTTGTTTGGCTTTCTTTATTACTTTGGTGAGAACTGATGAATAGTGTTTAAGAATATCTTTGTGTATTAAGCCCTGTCTATATTGCTTTTCATATTGGTGTTTCTTGTCAATGGATTTCAGAATGGTGCTGGTTAGTCATGGGCAACCAAGCCGTTTGTTTGTGATCTGTTTCGTTTTTATAGGACAATGTTTGTTGTATAGTCTAAGTAATTTGTTAAGAAAAATGTTTGTCCAGTCATCAATACCATTGGCCTTGGAGAATTCTGTAGGCCAGTCAACAATCTCTAGGTCAGTTGTGAACTTCCTTATTGAGGCCTCGTCATGGAGTCTAAATGAGACTTTGTTGTATTCAAGTGGTGGTTTATTAATGTTTGTCAGGAGGAAGGTAGGGTAGTGGTCTGTAGTGCTATCTGTGATTATCCCTGATTTAAGGGGGGCTAGTATATTGGTCCATATGTGGTCTATTATGGTTGCACTTGTCTCAGTGAGCCTGGTTGGTTTAGTTATTGTTGGTATGAGAAGTGTGTTGTTCATATTGTTGATGAAATCAGTTACAGGCTGATCATCTAGTAAGCCAAGGTTGATGTTGAAGTCTCCAGCTAAGAGAAGGTGGTGCTTATTCATTTGTCTGTTTGTTATTAGTGACTTTAATTTCTCACTGAAATTTGGGATGTTTGTGTGAGGTATCCGGTAAATGGCACCGATTGTTATAGGTGTCTTAAGGTTTTTTACGGTAAAATTAGCAAAAATGTGTTCCCCATATTCATCACTAAAGCAAGTGGTGCTAATACAAGATAATTGGTTAGAGTAATAGATTGCAATACCACCCCCAACTTGGTTTGGTCTGCAGTTGTGAATTGCTGTGTATCCTGGTAGAGGGTAGATATCTATTGTGTCCTGCTTAAGCCAGGTCTCAGTAAGAATAATGCAGGAGAAGGGTGTCTTTAGTGATTCAAGAAGTGCCAGGAGGTCATCATAGTGTTTGCTTAAGGACCTGATGTTGTAGTTAAGTACTGATAGGCTTTTAGCATTGTTTAGGATAGTGCTGGCTTGTGATGCTGTGTAATAAAGGCAGTTACTTTCCAATAGGTTTTGATTGGGTGTCAGATTATGGAGGTTTAGATCAGGGTCAACGTGATCAATCATCTTCTAGGTTTAAATTATGGTTATTTATATCCTGAGTTATGTGTTGAGTTCTAGTACTGATATCTGTAGTGGTGGGAAGCTTGGATAAGTATATAGCTAGAGTATTTTGGTCATATAGAGTATAGTCACTACTACACATAATGAAGTTGATGTTGTCTATGTGTTGTGCTGGAATGAACTAAAGTACAACTAGATTTAATCTAATAATATAAAAATACAAATTAAAAATAGCACCAGTCTCTCACTAGTAATTGCAATATGGTCTAATATAATGAATTTAGTATTGACTATAGTACAACTGAGTTTAATCTAATAATATAAAAAAGGCACAAGACACTCAATTGTAATTGCACTAAGGTGTTATATAAGTTGTTTACAAGAATTAGAGTATAACTAGATTTAAATTGACAAGATAAAATATACAAGTTAAGGTAGCAAAAGAATAAAAAAGTAGAAAAAAAAAGATATATGAGGTAGTTGGTACTAGTTAGCAAAAGATAGTTAAGGGCCTTGAACAATAATATAATTGAAATATACACTAATTGCACACACAATATAGTCACTAAGATATGAAAACAATCTTAGAGTAGGAATTATAATATAAACTTATAATATAAAAATACAAATTGAAATGGTACTTGCAATTGCACTAGAGTCTGGTATAGGTTGTTGACAAGATCAGGAGTATAACTAGATTTAAATTGACAAAATATAATTCACAATTAAAGTACCAAAAGAATAATAGTAAAAAATAACAATGGTAATGTCTTGGTTATAATATGATAGTAAGATGGTAGACAGGTACACAGGTACAAAGGATAATATAAAGGTTGGAGTTGAATATACAAACTTGAAAATTTGGCAACAAAATGTTATGGGAAGTATAAAATAATGTTTAATGTACAAAAGTAAAATTGACTGGTAGTAAATATGGTGTTTAATAAAATTTTTAGTAAGTAATAATGATGACAAAAAAAGTGAAAAAGTAATGTTTATTTCTTTCAATATTGCACTGGTAGTTATACTAGAGGTTATATGGCAGTACAAGGTAATTAAGAGTACTCTAAGATAGTAAATGTGGTATTAAGACAGGTAAAGGTAATTAGACAAGTAATGGTTATTAAATGTCAAAAATGTTAAGAGTAAATTGAAATTATAGTAAAAATGATAATTATTAATTTTTGTAAGTAATATCAATTGATAGTATTTAAAAAAATATGAGGTAGTAATATGGACAGAGAAAGTATCAATTCAGCTAATGTTTAAGCAAACAATAGTAAATAAGAAAATTACATAAGGTGACTTATGCTTACTAGTAAAATCACAAAATGAGGTAGTTGATTATTTAATTACTAAGAGATTGTACAATGAAATTTGAACAATAATGGAGCAAAACATACACTACACTACGTAGGCTTTTAAGTTGGACATTGTTTAGTTATTCTCTGTAAGATTAGTATCCCTGAGAAATCGTGATAGATCATTCTCGTTCGTGATTGTGTACAGTTGACCTACATTTGTTTTCCTAACAAGAATTTTCCCATCCCGTGTGAAGCATTGGTGTATTGTGTCGTTATTCTCCTGCTTAAGTTTTCTGACTCTATGCAGGAGGTTCTGACGTTTTTTGGTAAGACACTCGTTTATGTATACCTCTTTCTTTACTTTAATAGATGCAATAATTAAGTCATTTTTCCAGTCATGTGAGTGGAATCTAAGCATAACACTTTTTCTACCATGGGATCCTAGTAACCTGGCTTCTTTTATTTCAGACTCTGGTACAATAACACTTGTTTGGTCCTTTATGATCTGCAGAGTAATTTCTTTATTGTTTGTTTGGTTCATATCACTGGGAAAAAGTGGACTGTTAACTATTTCTGTGTCCGATAGTTTATCTTGTTCAGTTTTATCTTCTTGGAGAGCAAAGTAGTCACTGAACTGGTTATCTAAGTTGTTCTTCCAGTCTTTTACTGCTTCTTCAACCTTTGTATTAAGAGATATTATTTGTTGGGTATGGCTATCTATGACTGTCTGGATGGTCTTGCCACAGTTAGTCATTCCTGGTGTTGATAACTTTTGTTCAAGACTGAGGATTTTGTTCTCGAGTTGTGTCATCCTGGTGTCTTGTTTTGTTAGCGTCTCTCGAAGATTCATATTTTCAATAACTAAGTTGGAGATGCATGTTTTTAGGGTATCTGGATCATTGGTCATACCTGAGAGACTACTTGGTAGGTTGAACCCAGGGAAGAGAGGGGAGGATGGGCTGGTGGCAGCCATGTTTGTTGTTATTGTTGTGGTGTCGCCTTGAGCGGTGGTGAGTGGGGTGGTTGCTGGGCAGGCGTCCTCCTGGCTACACTTGTTGAATAGTTGATTTTTCGGTGTTTTCTTGCTGGCCTTGGTGCTGTTTCCTCTTTGATTGCACCTCATAATACTACAGGAATTGTTGTAGTTAAGAAGAAGTTGTAGTTATACAAAGCTTAGGGTTACATTGTTCGGCTGGCAGCGGGGTGTTGTTTTCGGTTTGTGGGCAGTCTTCCTTTGATCTCTATTATTTTCGATTTGTAGGTTTCACTGTTGGTAATCTTTGGTCATTCTGGGTGCTACGTTGGGTAGTGCAGTTTTGCTTGTAACTAGGTCATCATAGGAGCATTGGTAGCTCTGATAGTTGGAGAAAAGTACGGAGCTTGGAAGTCGCTGCTGCCGCTGCCGCTGCCGCCCTTTTTACCACAGAGTTAGCACTAGAAGCTTTCTTAGGGCCCAGGGTGGCTTATTTAGCAGTTACAAGCACTAAAAACACTGGAATAATACAAAATGTATCGCAGGTAAACGTGGAACTGACCGCAGTGGCTTGTAAACAATGGCACACTAGCTGAAGGCAGGGCAGCTGAGGAGCGCTCAGCCTGGACAGACAGGCGGACACGTTCGGGACGAATGTTGTTACCCGAGTTTTTCACTGTTGGTCGAGCCAATATTTTTATGCAGAAATGCACTGTTAGGCGATTTTATCGTTAGAAGACGCCAGCGTTGGTCGAGGGTCCACTGTATTATTATAATGGGGAAGTGCTAAATCCGTAGGATTATACAGTGTCTGTGGAGGGGAGGGGATGGAAGTTGTTCAGGCTTAATTTTGGGGACTGGAGCACAGATACAATTCCCTAGATTAAGAGCGCTTCACCAGCGTCAAGGAGTCTCCCTTGAGGGGAAAGCTCGCATCCTGAATTTTTGCTCATATCCAGAAACAAAAAGTCGACCGAGTGACTTCTCATATCATGGAAAACTTGTATGGTGGGGCACTTGTAAGCCAAGGTTCCACTGTATTACCGAGACATTCGAACAGCCGTTTGGATGTTTTCTGCCACCTCAAAAACTGGAAAAAGGGCTGAAAGAAAAGTGATGGCGAAGCCACAGAGCTTGGAACTTGATCAGTGTGTGATGAAGTGGTACCCACAGCAATGTGGTAGTGGTATGATGATTTGTGGCACCGAACTTAAAATGGCTTCAGAAATCCGAGAGGCTGTTATTTGAGCCCAGAGTGTCCGGTCCCACCGCTGGACGACGTTGGACTTGTTTTTTAAACCTACAAGATCATTGCCGATGGCGATATGATGGTATGGATGCGCATTTTCCCCCCCACATATCCGGAAATTCTGTGTTTCCCAACCAGTCTCGGCCCTTATAGTTCAGATATGAGAGGTATCACTGTAACTAGTCTGGTACCTTTGTCTGAGACAGATTTATGCTGGCCTGATAATTCAAAGCTGAATGCCTCTGGATTACCTGTTGCTACTGCCTTCGTCCTCAGTGCCTTCTGGGATTGTGTGATAGATGTTTTTTTGTCCATGGTCCACCTGTATTGTGCATGTCTTGAGAGCCGAATTTGTCAGACATTTTTGGCCATTGACAAAGTGACATGGGCAGGGATAAGTCGCTGACTTGAGACAGTTGCAAAAATCATTGGATTACACAAGGCAGACCATCAAACAAAAGATATAGTAAAAGCCAGCTATATGTGTGTGTCCAGTGAGGACCTAGTTGTGTTGGTTCCTTGAGGACAGTGCTCATGATATGGCCACACCAAAAGCACATCCAGGGAAACCTAGTAAAAGGTACTCATTAATGTTAACTGTTATAACGTACCTAGAATTGGTCTGTTATCATTTCCCAAATCTTTCATTCACTGGGATGCAAGATTTATATGCAAAACAGTGCTCCTTTCTACACTTTAGAATTTGTTCATTGATTTCATGACTGTGAGGTACCCTTCTTCGATGACTAGCCAGGAAACTCAACAAACCTGAACCCTATTGAGCACCTCTGAAAGGATGTTGACCTACTCCCATGGCTTGAGGATGCCATCTGTGAGTCATGAAGGAATTTACCCCATGAAATTCTGAAGATTGTATGTTAACCCTTTCAGGGTTGGTGCCGTACTAGTACTCATAAATTTTAGCACTTTCAAATCTATCGAGAGAAAGCTGGTAGGCCTACATATGAAAGAATTGGTCTATGTGGTCAGTGTGCGCAGTATAAAAAAAATCCTGCAGCACACAGTGCATAATGAGAAAAAAAAACTCCGACTGTGTTTTTGGTTTAAAACAGCGACTTTGCAGTGTATTTTCATATGCTATTTATGGTTGTATTAAAGATTTCCTGGTCTCATTTTATAGAATGGAAGACATTTTACAGAAATTGAGATGATTCTGATTGGTTTCATAATGAAAAGTACCTTGAAATTGAACTCAAAGTAGCAGAAATGTTTGATTTTTGCCAAAGTTCAGAAGTAAATAAATCAAGCCACGCGTCCAATACACGTCAACTGGTGAGTTTAATATT
Source organism: Cherax quadricarinatus (assembly GCF_038502225.1). Lineage (NCBI taxonomy): Eukaryota > Metazoa > Arthropoda > Malacostraca > Decapoda > Parastacidae > Cherax > Cherax quadricarinatus. The sequence goes on from NC_091294.1 coordinate 22,441,589, forward strand.
CTTTCACAAGTGCGCTGATATTATTTATACCATTTCTACACCATTTGTACACTAATGCAGTAGTCTGCATAACAGTAAATCTTCTATGTTTTATGAGAATAAAAATTCAAAGTGTGTGAAGGCTTACTCAGCCCTGTAACAACTTCAGACAGTATTACCAAGGCTGGCTCCTCCTCAGGAAAATTAATGAATAGAAAAAGAAATAACAGACAAACATAAACACTTTATTATATAGAAAATATAAAATATAAAACAGTTAAATATGAAATATTAATCCTACATTAAAGAAAATGAAAAATGAAAAATATAAATGATAACTGAATTCAACGCTAATATATATATATAAAACTTGGGTGTCTGGTGTTGATGACACTGCGTGTTGTTGAAATCGTAGCCATTGCTGATGATGGGGGGGGGGGGGGTCGCAGGTGTTGATGACAACCCACTGGCTCGTTCTTCACAGATTTTCTAGCCGTCAATAATCCGTCCAGATGACAGGAAAGCAGGTTTTCTCCACTGCAATGATGATGATGGGTTATGTCCTGCTACTTGCATACACAAACAGGTAAGTGGATCAAAAATTTGGGATGTCTCAGAACGTTAGTCCGTCTCCTTCAATTCTACTCGTTGATTAGCAGGTGACCCTCTCTGTCCTTTCAAGAGTAGTGTTGGGAGCTGCGAGTCGAGTGATTTACTGTTTGACCGCAGCCCCACACGTCACCTTTCGGGGGGAGGGAAGAGGGAGGGGAAGGGATAGCGGGAGCTAGACTGACCCAACCTTAACAAGCAGCCGGCAATCAAACTATCACTTTCCGGGAGGGGGAAAAAGGGGGGAGGGGAATAGCGGGAGCGGGACTTACCCTACCTTAACAAGTAGCCGGCAGTGAAACTATTGTTACTATACACTCCCGCGCTACTCCTATCTATTGAACTTTTCCCTCACAAAGTGGAAAGCAAAAGAAATGTAACAGAGGCCTGGGGACATGACTAATGAACAGAGGAAATGTTATTTTAGTACCAGGAATGTCTATCTTGTTTATTCTGGACCCTATTTGGAAATTGGCATCTTTTGAAATTTGTGTGAAATTGGCAAAATTGCCAATTTTGGACCACTTTATTGGATAGTTAAAATAGGTAAATGGGTGGTTTCTTGTACTCAATGGAAAAAATGGAGTTCTAGCAAAATACTTACGATTTTTGTCGACTGGTACATTGGAATTGGCCAAAAATAGAGCTCTAAGTGGGTGAAATCGCCAATGCATAAACATAGTCGATATCGCTAACTTTGCGAGAGCATAATTCCGTAAGTTTTCCATCAAATTTTATACTTTTGGTGTCATTATGATCAGGAAAAGATTCTCTATCATTTCATTAGAAAAAAATTATTTTTTTTTTTTGAAAAATTTCCGACCCTGAGAACAAGTTTAGGAGAGGGCCTGCCGACCCTGAAAGGGTTAAACCCTTCTTACATGGTTGAAGGATATCCTAAAGCACAAGGGACAACCTATTTTATGGTTGTGGATTTACAAAAGGCTAATGTACTTTAATGACAAGCACTGTAAGTATTGTTCACCTGTATGCTTCAATATGAACCTTTTATCTGTATATCTACTACTACTAAGTTCTGTTCTTTCCTTTAACTCCAAAAATAATTCTGTGTAACTTACCCGGTATTCTCAACAGGTTTATTCTCTGTCATTCTTACACTCGCTCTTCCTTTTTTTTTTCTCTCTCTTTTGCAAAAGATCAATGCAGGGTCTCTGACAAACATTAGTTACCCTACTGTCCTACCCTCTTTCATGTGTATTTATTTAGTAATTTTAGCATACATACAGAGGTACAAAAAAATACAGGTAAGAGCAGCATGCCAAAGCCACTTATATGCATAGCATTACGGGCTGGCTTAAAATTAACTTAAGATTAACTAAGCAATGATGAAATCAGTGATAAAACATTATTGTAAACAGATAACTATAAAGCACAAATGAGTATTACAAAGACAGGTCATATGGTTGCATGCATTGCTGTACATTCAGTCGAATGGAGTATTCTGTTAGGTAGTGTATTTAAAAAAATAACAAAGTTAGATTGGGTCCTAGGTTTAACATTTGTGTGATATAATTGTGAGTAACATATAGGATATACAATTTATAAGGTTCAGTTATTCAGTATTTATTTGGTTTTGAGTGAGTAAGTGATCTTTGAGAAGAGACTTGAATTTATAAACAGGTAGTGTTTCTTTTATATTTACAGGTAATGAATTCCAGATTTTAGGGCCTTTTATGTGCATTGAGTTTTTGCATAGCGTGAGATGGACACGAGGAACATCAAAGAGTGATCTGTGCCTTGTGTTATGGTCATGTGTTCTGTTGAGGTTGGCAAGGAGATGTTTGAGGGGAGGGTTAATATCAGAGTTAAGTGTTCTATGTATGTAATAGGTGCAGTAATAAGTATGGATGTTTTGTATGGTGAGTAGGTTAAGTGTTTTGAATATTGGTGGAGTGTGCTGCCTGTAGTGAGAATTTATCATTCTAACTGCAGCCTTTTGTTGGGTAATTAGTGGTCTGAGATGGTTAATTGTTGTTGAGCCCCATGCACAAATTCCATAGGTGAGATAGGGGTAAATGAGAGAGTGATAAAGGGCCAGGAGGGCTGACTGTGGAACATAGTACCGTATCTTCGATAGTATGCCTACAGTCTTGGAAATTTTCTTAGAAATTTGTTGTATATGTGTATGAAATTTGAGTCTATTATCAAGGTGGATTCCTAAGAATTTTCCCTCTGTTAGCTTTGTGATAGGTGATCTGTTTATCGTTATGTTAAGAGGTACATCTGTAGCTCTGTTACCAAACTGAATGAAGTAGGTTTTGTCAATGTTTAGTGTAAGTTTGTTAGTCCTCATCCAGGTAGATATTTTCTGTAATTCGGTGTTTACAGTATTGGCTAGCGTGACTGGGCTCGGGTGAGAGAAGACGTATGTAGTGTCATCTGCAAAAAGTGTGGGTTTGAGTAATTGCGAAGCATTTGGTAGGTCATTTATGTATAGGAGAAAGAGAAGAGGGCCAAGGACACTTCCCTGTGGGACACCAACTGTAATTGGTTGAGTGGAAGAGCTTGCCCCATTTGCATACACATATTGGCTTCTGTTGCTGAGGTATGACTTGAGGTAGTTGAGGGAGTGCCCTCTAATACCATAGTGTGACAATTTTACGTGGAGCAAGTCATGGTCAACTGTATCAAAAGCTTTACGTAAGTCAATGAAGATCCCCAGTGGGACTTCTTTTTTCTCTATTGCAGTGTATATATGTTCTAGCATGTGTATAATAGCATCATTAGTATTTTTATTAGGCCTGAATCCAAATTGGCAGGGGTTGAGAATGTTTTGGGAGATGAGGTAGGAGTAGATTCATTTATGAATTAATTTTTCGAAGATTTTTGAGAGAGGGTGTAAATTGGATATTGGCCTATAGTTATTCAACTCTGTTTGGTCTCCTCCTTTATGGATCGGGGTGACCCTTGCTATTTTGAGAGCTGTAGGGAAGGTGGAGGATTCAATGGATTTGTTAAAGAGTGTTGCAATGATTGGTGATAGTACTTGTGACACTTTTTTGTATATAAAGGGTGGTAAGGTATTTAAATCTCCTGCCTTTTTTTTAGTGCGTTGATAATAAGGGAGACTTCGTATGGGTTAGTCGGAGCTAGGAACAGTGTGTTCGGGTAGTTGCCAGTGAGGTAGTCATTTGGTGGGGTATCTGAGCTTGGGATTTTATTGGCAAGGTTTTGTCCTATAGTGGAGAAGAAATCATTGAGTCTGTTTGCTGTTTCTGTTGGTGGGAGTTGGGGTTCATCTGATTTTGCTAATTTTATTTCGCTATTTCATGATATCTTTTTTGTTCCCAGAATTTCTGATAGGGTCTTCCAGGTCTTTTTTATATCACCTCGTAAGTTGGATAATCTGTTCTCATAATACAGTTTTTTTGCCCTTCTTATCAGGCTGGTTAGGATTGACGAGTAACGTTTTGTTTGGTCTCTGGTTATGTGACCCATTCTGTACTGTTTTTCATATCGGTGTTTTGTATTTATGGATTTGAGAATGCTGGGTGTTAGCCAGGGACTGTTCAGTCTCTTAGCTGTCGTCTGTTTAGTTTTTTTAGGGCAGTGCTTGTTATAGAGGTATTGAGTCTTTTTTAGAAAATTATTAAAACATTCGTCAATATCTCTATAGATTTCTAGCTCAGTGTGCCAGTCAATGTTTGTTACTGCTGTTGTGAAGTTATTAATGGCTGCCTCATTGTGAAGTCTGAAGGTGACTTTAGTAGTGTCTTGGGGTATTTTACCAAGAGTTGTTATGAGGAAAGTAGGGTAGTGGTCTGTGGTATTATCTGTAATTATGCCTGATTTTAAAGGGGATATGGTGTTGGTCCAGATGTGGTCAAGTAGGGAAACACTAGTCTCCGTAACTCTTGTAGGTTTTGTTACTGTTGGTAGCAACATGCAGTTACTCATTATGTTTGTGAATTCAGTAACGTGAGGGTCCTGGTCTTGCAGGAGATTTATATTGAAGTCACCTGAGAGTAGTAAGTGATCTTTGTTCATGCGTGCATCAGTTATCATACTTCCTAGGTTTTGACTAAATTGGCTAATGTTTGATTGTGGAACTCTGTAGATGTTTATCACTGTGAGAGGTTTTTGTAGGTATTTGGATTTGAATTTAGCTATTATATATTCCCCATGTTCATCCCTTGTGCAAGTATTAGTGATACATTCTAGTTGGTCTGAGTAGTATATAGCTGTGCCACCCCCTTGTTGGTCTGGCCTACAGTTGTGTATGGCTGTGTAACCAGGAATGGCATAGACATCTGTAGTTTCAGGTTTCAGTTAGTGTAATGATGGACATATTGGCATGCAAGGAATTTAGTAATGCTAGGAGGTCATCGTAATGCTTGCTTAAAGATCTGATATTGTAGTTAAAGATAGTTATGTTGTTGTTGGTTCTGAGAAGTGCCTTTGATTGTTCTGCTGTGTAGTAATTACAGTAACTGTTTGAATCATTTAAGTCATTAAATAAGAGGTTGGTATCAGGATCAATGCTTGTAATCATAAGATTTGTAGTGAATCTATAGTTAGAATTAAGTATAAAACAAAGTAAATATTCTAAAGCTAAAAAAAATAGCACCTGAATTATTTAACAAATGTAAAAATAATGAGCTAAGGTAGTTTTTTAAAGCTAAAATAAAGGAGACAATATAAAAGGGACTAAAATAATTTGTGGTGAACAAATAAAGTGATGATCAAATAATGGAGCTTGGGAATATGATAGTAGGTAGTACTTTAAAGGTAATTCTTTAATGTTAGAATTATAATATAAAATTATAATATAAAAGGGACTAATATAAGTTGTGGTGAACAATAAAGTGGTAATCAAATAATTGCACTAAGGTCTAATATAATGACTTTTGTGGAGTCTATGTTTTGAGCTAGAATGAGCTATAGTACAACTAGATTTAATCTAATAATATAACAATACAAATTAAAAATAGCACCAGTCTCTCACTAGTAATTGCAATATGGTCTAATATAATGAATTTGGTATTGACTATAGTACAACTGAGTTTAATCTAATAATATAAAAAAGGCACAAGACTCTCAATTGTAATTGCACTAATGTGTTATATAAGTTGTTTACAAGAATTAGAGTATAACTAGATTTAAATTGACAAGATAAAATATACAAGTTAAGGTAGCAAAAGAATAAAAAAAAGTAGAAAAAAAAATATATGAGGTAGTTGGTACTAGTTAGCAAAAGATAGTTAAGGGCCTTGAACAATAATATAATTGAAATATACACTAATTGCACACACAATATAGTCACTAAGATATGAAAACAATCTTAGAGTAGGAATTATAATATAAACGTATAATATAAAAATACAAATTGAAATGGTACTTGCAATTGCACTAGAGTCTGGTATAGGTTGTTGACAAGATCAGGAGTATAACTAGATTTAAATTGACAAAATATAATTCACAATTAAAGTACCAAAAGAATAATAGTAAAAAAAACCAGGGTAATGTCTTGGTTATAATACGATAGTAAGATGGTGGACAGGTACACAGGTACAAAGGATAATATAAAGGTTGGAGTTGAATATACAAACTTGAAAATTATGATAAAATAATACACCAACCACTTCAAAACTGTATCTTCACCTACTTTTAGCACCTTAGGCTTAACATCTGTTGGAGCTGCTTTCTCCCCATTCATCTTACCCACAGCCTGATACACTTCGTCTCCTTTCTCCTCTGGGCTCTTCCTTTTTTTTTTTTTTTTTTTTTTTTTTTTAGAATGTTGGCTGTTTCCCACCGAGGCAGGGTGACCCAAAAAGAAAGAAAGAAAAAAAAAGTCCGAAAAGAAAGATGAGGATGGCCCCTACCCCACCTTCCTTCCTCTACAGATTTATACGCTCTCCAAGTCATTCTACTTTATTCTATTCTCTCTAAATGACCAAACATCCTCAGCAACCCCTCTTCAGCCCTCTGGCTAATACTTTTAGTAATGCCACACCTCCTCCTAATTTCCACACTACGAATTCTCTGTATAATATTTACACCACACATTGCCCTTAGACATGACATCTCCACTGCTTCCAGCCTCCTCCTCACTGCAGCATTTACAGCCCATGCTTCACACTCACATAAGACTGTTGATGCCTCTGTACTCTCGTACATTACCTTCTTTGCCTCTATGGATAATGTTTTTTGTCTCCACAGATACCTCAACACACCACTCACCTTTTTTTCCTTCATCTATTCTGTTGTTTACCTCATCCTTCATAAGCCCATCCACTGACAAGTCAACTCCCAAATATCTGAAGATTTAACTTCTTCCATACTCCCTCCCTCCAATGTGATATCGAATTTTTCTTGATCCAAATCATTTGATACCCTCATCCCCTTACTTTTATCTATTTTCATTTTGGACTTTCTACCTTTACACACCATCCTATACTCGTCCACTAACTTTTGCAACTTTTCTTTAGAATCTCCCAAAAGCAGAGAATTTATTTCTCCTTGCATCCCTGGTGGCTATAGCTTTAGCAAATTTTGGATTGTGTGATGACTTTAATTAATGACTAGTTTGGCAGTGATTTTGTATAGGCTGTTATTCTTTCACAGTGAGGATCACTACATAAACAAGGCATAAACAAGGGAGATATTAATAAAGTACTGAGGGTGTCGAACCAGGTAAGAACCAGGAATAATGGATTTAAGTTGGATAAATTTAGATTTAGAAAGGACATAGGTAAGTACTGGTTTTCTAACAGAGTTGTAGATGCGTGGAACAGTCTTCCCAGTGGGGTGATAGAGGCTAGGACGTTGGGTAGCTTTAAGAAGAGACTGGACAAATATATGAGTGGGAGGGGCTGGGTTTGATTGGTGTCATGGGGTACGGGAGTTATTTCTAGGGAAGCTTTAGGTAGTAGTCGTTTTGATAAGGACCTGCCTCGCATGGGCCAGTAGGCCTTCTGCAGTGTTCCTCCATTCTTATGTTCTTATGTTCTTATAAGATACTAGCAAATATGATAAGTATTACTGTACATGGTGTTAATTAATGTTATTCTGTAGGATTCTGACCAGGCTGTGGACATGAGTGAAGGTAGCAGAGACAGCTCTCCAAACATTCATCAACATCATCAGCTTCACCACCACAGTGCCACAGCAGTTAAAGCATCAACATTAAGCAATTTAGTCAGCTGCAAGAGTGTCGGGAAACATCAAACGTTGCCTGGCAGCAATATATCACAACGCATCCCTAGCGCAGGGACAGAGGTCCGCACTCCATCACACTTGTCAGACGCATCTAACACAAGCAAACAGTCTCATAGTCAAGCACGTAATGAGTACTCTGCAACACAAACTTGGCACCCACACCAGCAACAAGGTGGAGGATCCCCTGTGCAACACAACACCAGCCCTGTCAAGCCTTGGCCAAAGCACAGGAGATACTCTCAGTCATCTCAAGGTTTGCTCTTTCTCTGTTTCCTAATACGTTTACTGTTTTGAACATTATGCATGGAATATGCAACAATGAGAAGTGATGTGACTATATTGCTTTAGGTGCAGTATATTGAAGAAGAAAATGTGTGTGTGTTTCTTGAGCTTTTAAAAGTATTATGGCTGATACCCTTGCAAACAACTAAAATTAAGTTTCTAGTGAAAAGAAAAGGAAAGTATTTTAAAAAATGGAGAAGTATTGTACACTGTTGAGAACCTTAAGTACTTGGGATGTATGGTTAATAAGAAGTGTTTGTGGAAGTTAAAAGCATATAATTACTAACGGGAGATGGCTGGTACTGTATAATGAAAATTCTAGTTGGAAAGAACAAGATAGTAATGGATGTGGTTAGTGGGCTGCATACATGAGCACTTGTTTAAACTCTAATGCAAAGATGTGATTCACTGCTGTGACATGGGCTTTTTTAGCCTGTCTAGTTTGTGTGCATTTGTATATGTACAGTACTGGCATAATTATTATGGATTTTTTGAAAACTAGATATTTTTCTGCTAAAAGGTCAGTTAAACCAGTTTCATTGACTGCTAATGGATTTATTTTTATACACCAGTACAAGTCAACTATTTTATTTTGATTAATATTTGGTTTAACAACCTCTAGCATCCATAAGTGCTTTTACACATGTGGTCATGCCAGTTCCTTTATTCTAGCAGAATAAAACCAAGCCTTAATAAGGCATTCTGTGAGTTGCACTTTGGTCATAATGGGAACATTGTGTATTTCATCCTTCAGTACGGACCATAAACTCTCAATTGGATTCATGTCAAAGGAATTTCAAGCCCATGGTAGAAGCTCAATGCCATTTTATGCACACCCTAACTTTACTGATTTTTGCCGTATGACATGGGACTCAGTTGTTGAAATATCCATTGTCCATCACCATACCAATACTTTATTTGAAGCAGTAATTGGCATTGTAGTACAGGTTAGCCGTCACTAATCCGGTAATCAGTTACCTGGTTCCATCGGTAATCCGGCACTAATTTCGGCTAGCATAATTTGAAATTTCATCATTATACTGACTCAAATTTCATCATTATACTGACTCAGAAATTATGCAGATGGTTGTAAATCCAGAGCAGCAAGCCAGTGGGGGAGAAAGCAGCGATGAAAATGAGGAAGATGTAGCAGTCTCTATTGATAGGTTAATTAAGTGTATTCTAACCTAACCACTCCGTAATCCTGCAAACTCACTAATCTGGCACACTACAGATCCCAATGATGCCGGATTAGTGATGGCCGACCTGTACTTCAACATTGTAGTACTTCATGGTACCTTCAATATTATGCAAACTACTTGTTCCATGATTTTCTGAGGAAATTTGACCATTTTCTTCAGATATTCAGGCAGCACACATTCATCCAGCACTGCCATGGTTGATTGATCAGAGAACACCACTTCAACAATAGAAAAAACAATAGAAGCTGAATGGTAATTTTAAATTTGTTTCAAATAGAATTATCATTTTACTAATAATTAATGTTCTTTTATGAACAACAAACGAATTGAATAGCTAAATGTAATTATTACCTATTTCCATTGTTCAGAAGTCCACTCATGGGTTCAGAAAGTCGTGGCTTTTTCTGGGATGATGTGCTTTCACTCCATTCTCCAAAAGCCTCTCATTAACTGTCCTTCAGGCAAGGCTAACACCTGCTGCTGCTAGGTCAAAGGAAATCTGCCTGCAAGATTTTCTTTTGCTGTTAAGAGCCATTCGTATTATTTTTCTGTCTAGTCTTGGTGTTGTTTTCCATTTTCTACCACATATTCCCACTCTTTATGAGTTTAAAATCTCGATCGTAATTCAGTTTCTTCTCAGTTTTACTGACTGTGTAGAAACACTAAGTTTTATTGCTATTTCTTTCTGTTTCATTGTGCAATCACTCAATAAAACACTAATCGGTCCCACTTTGCGAGGACTCAGATTACCATTTTAACCCATTTCTGCTAACTTTCTTTCTAACTGTTAAACTGCAAGAAAAAACAAAAGGCACTTTTAGTAGCAAGCACGGGCACAGGAAATGCACGCTAATGGAATTATTACGTTCAGTAAGAAGCAGAAAACAATTTTTGCACTCCAAACCATTACAACAAGGAATTATGCAAAACTTTGATCACTGGCATGATGTCCACACATGTTAAAGCACTTATCGATGCTAGGGGTAGTCAAACCAAATATTAATCAATGTAAAATAGTTGACCTGTACTGACGTTTAAAAATAAATTTATTAGCAGTCAGTGAATTGGTTTAATTGACCTTTTAATAGAAAAATATCGAATTCTCATAAATAATAATTCCGTCAGTACTGTGTGTGTATGTGTGCATGTGTTTTTTCAACGAATTGGCTGCATCCCACTGAGGCAGGGTGGCCCAAAAATGAAAGAAACACTTTGATCATCATTCACACATAATCACTGTCTTTGCAGAGGCACTCAGATATGACAGTTCAGTTGTCATTCCAAACAGCCAGTATCTCAAACCCCTCCTTTAAAGTTGCAGGCATTGTAATGCCCACCTCCAGGATTCAAGTCCAGCTAACTGGTTTCCCTAAATCCTTTCACAAAATATTACCCTCTTCACACTCCAACAGCTCTATCAAGTCCCCAAAATGATTTGTCTCCATTCACTCCTATCTAACACGCTGGATGTCCAGACCCCTTGCACACAATAATCTTTATCCCCTCCCTCCATCCTTTCCTAGGATAACCCCTACTCCTCCTTCCCTCCATTACAGATTTATACACCCTCCAAGTCGTCATATTTTGCTCCAGCCTCTCTAAATGACCAAATCTCCTCAACATCCTCTCTTCAGCCCTCTGGATAATACTTTTAGTAACTCTGCATCTCCTCCTAATCTCAAAACTGCAAATTCTCTGCATATATATGTCACACATTGCCCTCAGACACATCTCCACTGCCTCTAATCTCTTCCTCGCTGCAACATTTACAACCCATGCTTCACACTCGTGTAAGAGTGTTGGATCCACTATTTTCTCATACATATTTCTTTGCCTCCATAGATAATGTTCTTTGTCTCCATAGATGCCTCACCACACCACCTATTTTCTTTCTTTCATCAATGCTGTAGTTTACCTCATCTTTCATATATGTACTCATCTATTGACAGGTCCACTCCGAAATCCCTGAACACATTCACTTGCTCTGTCCTCACTCCAATCTGATATCAAGTCACTCATTACCTAACTCTTTTCTTACCCTCATCACCCTACTCTTTCCTCGGTTTACTTTCAAATTCCATTACACACCCTCCCAAATTTGTCTGCTAACCTTGGCAATATTTCTTCAGAATCTTTCAAAAAAGTGTCATCAGCAAAAAGTAACTAAGACAATTCCCATTTTGTATCAGATTTTTACAAATTTTAATCCCACACCTCTTTCCTACACCCTAGCAATCACTTCTTTTACAACCCCATATATAAATACGTTACACCATGGTGACATCACGCATCCCTGTCTAAGGCCTGAACCTCACTGTCCTCTTAAAAACTTTTACAGAATTTAATTTATTCTGCCACCTATTCCATACACTTCCAACATCTGCCACATTATTCTTCTATCCACCCTAATATTTTTTTTTTCAACAAGTCGGCTGTCTCCCACCGAGGCAGGGTGCAGAGGCACCCAGATACAACAGTGCAGGCATTGTACTTCCCATTGCCAGTACTCAAGTCCGGCTATATAAAAATAACCGGTTTCCCTGAATCCCTTCACTAAATATTACATTGCTCACACTCCAACAGCTCGTCAGGTCCCAAAAACTACTCGTCTCCATTCACTCTTATCTAACACGGTCATGCATGCTTGCCGGAAGTCCAAGCCCCTTTACCCCCTCCCTACAACCTTTTCAAGGATGACCCCTACCCCTGCTTTCCTTCTGCTACAGATTTATATGCTCACCAAGTCATTCTACTTTGTTCCATTCTCTCCAAGTGACCAAATCACCTCAACAGCCCCTCTTCAGCCCCCTGATTAATACTTTTAGTAACTCCACACCTTTCTTAATTTCCACACACTGAATTTTCTGCATAATATTTACACCACACATTGCCCTTAGACAGGACATCTCCACTGCCTCCACCCGCCTCCTCGCTGCAGCATTTACAACCCAAGCTTCTCACCCATATAAGAGAGTTGGTACCACTATACTTTCATACATTCTCTTCTTTGCCTCCATAGATAATGTTTTTGTCTCCACATATTCCTCAACACACCACTCACCTTTTTTCCTTAATCAATTCTATGGTTAACCTCACTCTTCATAAACCCATCCACTGACATGTCAGCTCCCAAATATCTGAAAACTTTCACTTCTTGCATATTCCCTCTCTCCAATGTGATATCCAATTTTTCTTTATCTAAATCATTTGATACCTTCATCACCTTACTCTTATCTATGTTCACTTTCAACTTTCTACCTTTACACACCCTCCTAAACTCGTCCACTAACCTTTGCAACTTTTCTTTAGAATCTCCCATAAGCACAGTATCATCAGTAAAAAGTAACTGTGTCAACTCCCATTTTGTATTTGATTCCCCCATAATTTAATCCCACCCCTCTCCCCAACACCCTTGCATTTACTTCTTTTACAACCCCCATCTATAAATACATTAAACAACCATGGTGACATTACACATCCCTGTCTAAGACCTACTTTTACCGGAAATAATCTCCCTCTCTTCTTCACACCCTAACCTGAGCCTCACTATCCTCATAAAAACTCTTTACAGCATTTAGTAACTTACCACCTATTCCATATACTTGCAACATCTGCCACATTGCTCCCCTATCCACTCTATCACATGATTTTTCTAAATCCATAAATGCAATAAAAACTTCCCTACCTTTATCTAAATACTGTTCACATATATGCTTCAATGTAAACACTTGATCTACACATCCCTTATCCACTCTAAAACCTTCTTGCTCATCCGCAATCCTACATTCTGTCTTACCTCTAATTCTTTCATTAATAACCCTACTGTACACTTTTCCTGGTTTACTCAGTAAGTTTGTTTCTCTACAATTTTTACAATCTCTTTTGTCCCCCTTCCCTTTATATAAAGGGACTATATATGCTCTCTGCCAATCCCTAGGTACCTTCCCCTCTTTCATACATTTATTAAACAAAAGTACCAACCACTCCAACACTATAACCCCCTGCTTTCGACATTTCTGTCATGATCCCATCAGTTCCAGCTGCTTTACCCCCTTTCATTCTACGTAATGCCTCACGCACCTCCCCCACGCTCACATCCTGTTCTTCTTCACTCCTAAAAGATGGTATACCTCCCTGCCCAGTGCATGAAATTACCGCCTCCCTTTCTTCGTCGAGATTTAAAAGCCCCTCAAAATATTCTCGCCATCTACCCAAAACCTCCATCTCCCCATCTGCTAACTCCCCTACTCTGGTTTTAACTGACAATATAAAGTTTTAAAAGGAGGTACAATATGGCCCATGAGACTAAGAGAGAGTGAAACCGAAGAGTGGCAAGGTAAGAGGCAGGTCCAGGATCTGAGAATGAACCATTATAACCACAAGGAGGTGAGCATATTCAGGCATCCACGTACATACGTTAATTTGTTAATTTAAACCTTCTTAACCCTTTGACTGTCTCAATGTGAAATCCTAAAGTATCTCAGTGTCGCTAAATATTCCACAAAAAAAAAAAAAATAATGATTTGTTTTTTGAAATGATAGAGAACCTTTTCCCGATGGTAATGACACCAAAAGTACGAAATTTGATGGAAAATGTACGGAATTACGCTCTCACGAAGATAGCAATCTTCGGGTTATTTACGCATTGGCGATTTCACCCACTTTGAGCCCCATTTTCAGACCCATTCTCTCACATGTGGGCTTACCAACCTTCTCCCACTTGAGTTGAAGCTGCTAAAATTTTGGCGTATTAATACATCAAAAGCACTGGCTTGTAAGACGTATATTATGACAGAAACAGTCAAGGGGTTAAATTTATATATTTGACTTTTTCTTTTTGGTTATTAAAATGAAAGACACAATTATTTTATTTTATTGTTAATACATTGGCTGTTTCCAACCAAAGCAGGGTGACCTGAAAAAGAAGAAACAATTCCATCTTCATCATTCACGCCATCATTGTCTTGCCAGAGGCATGCTTACGAAGGTTAAAAAATTGCAACATATAATCACCCCTCCTTTGGAGCACAGGCATTGTACGTCCCGCTTCCAAGACTTGAGTCCGGCTGACAGGTTTCCCTGAACCCTTTCATAATTGTTATTTTACTTACATTCCAACAGCACATCATCATCAAAATTGTTTCTCTCCACTCCTATCTAACACCCTCCCACCCGCTTGCTGAAACTCCAAACCCTCTTCATCTCCAAGCTACAAATTCTTTGAATTATATCCACAATGCACATTGCCCTCAGACACATTCTCCACTGCCTCCAGTGTTCTTGTTGTAACATTCACCACCCATGCTTCACATCCATATAAGAGCATTGGTACCACTATGCTCTCATTCATTCCTCTCTGCTTCCAAGGATAATGTTCTTTGTCTCCACACTCCTCAGTGCACCACTCATCTTTTTCCCCTCATCAGTTCTATGATCCACCTTGGCTTTCATAGACCAGTGTGCTGACAAGTCCACGCCCAAGTTTCTGAGTGCATTCGCTTCCTCCATATTTCCTCCAATCTGATATCCTGTATTTTTTGTTATTCTCATCACCTTGCTCTTTCCTATGTTCACTTTTAATTTCCTTCTTTTACATACCTTTCTAAACTCATCCACCAACCTCTGCAGTTTCTCTTCTGAGTCTCCGAAAAGCAGTGTCATCAGCAAAAATCAACTGTGACAATTCCCACTTTGTGTTATTCTTTATCTTTTAATCCCATACTTCTTGTCTACACATGAGCATTCACTAATCTGACAACCTCGTCTATAAATATATCGAGCAATTATGGTGACATTACGCATCGCCATCTAAGGCCTACTTTTACTGGGAAATAATATCCCTCTCTCCATATTCTGACTTGAACCTCACTATGCTCATATAATCTCTTAACTGCTTTCAGTAACCTACGACACTGCCACACTGCTTTCCTATCCACCCTGTCGTATACCTTTTCTAAATCCGTATATGCAACAAAAACCTCTTTACCCTTATCTAAATACTGTTCACCTATATGCTTCACTCTTGTTGTACACACCCACTACCCTTCCTAAAGCCTCCTTGGTCATCTGCGATCCTGCTCTCCATCTTATTCTTAACCCTTTGACTGTTTCAGTCGTATATATACGTCTTATGAGCCACCGTTTTTGACGTATATATGCTCATAAATTCTAGCAGCTTCAAATCAAGCAGGAGAAAGCTGGTAGGCCCACATGTGAGAGAATGGATCTGTGTGGTCATTGTGCACCACATAAAAAAAATCCTGCAGCACGCAGTGCATAGTGAAAAAAAAAACTGACCTTTTTTTTTTTAATTAAAATACCGACTTTGTGGTCTATTTTCTTATAGTATTTATGGTTGTATTCTAGTTTTCTTGGTCTCTTTCGATAGAATGGAAAGCATATTATAGAAATAGAGGTGATTTTGATTGGTTTTACTATGAAAAGAACCTTGAAATGGAGCTCTAATGTAGGGGAAATGTTTAATTTTTGCTGATGTTCAAAAGGAAACAAACAATGTCATTTCCCAATAAATGTCCAAGTAGCCATTCTGATATGCAGTCATGAATGGGTTGACATTATTTATACAATTATTACAATATTGCAGTAGTCTGCATAACAGTAAATCTTCTATTTTTTGTTTGAATAAAAATTCAAAATAGAAAGCAAGAGTAATATCAGAGGGGCCTGAAGACATGACTGATGAACAAAGAAAATGTTATTTTAGAGCCAGGAATGTCTGCATTGTTCATTCTGGACCCTATTTTGAAATTGCCATATTTTTTAATTTTCGTGAAATTGGCCAAATTGCAAATTTCTGACCACATTATTGGGTAGTTGAAATCGGTAAATGGGCAGTTTCTTGTACTCAACTGATAGAAAAAAATTGAGTTCTAAAGAAATAACTATGAGTTTGGTCAACTGGAACAATGGAATTAGCAGAAAATAGGGCTCAAAGTGAGCGAAATCGCCGATTTGTAAATATGGGCAAGGATGCTAACTTCGCGAGTGTAATTCCGTCAGTTTTCCATTAAATTTCGTTCATTTGGTGTCATTACAATCTGGAAAAGATTCTCTATCATTTCATAAGAAAAAATAATTTTTTTTTCTTCTTCAGAAATTTGCGACACCAGGAGACGCCTCAGGATTTGGGGTTGCGACAGTCAAGGGGTTAATTCTTTCAATAAGATCTCTTCCATATACTTTACTAGGTATACTCAGCAGGCTTATTTCCCCATAATATTTAATTCTCTTTTGTCCTTTATATAAAGGAACTATGCATGCTCTCTCCCAATCTCTAAGTACCTTCTTCTCTTCCATACATTTATTAAATAAAAGCAACAACCATTCCGATGCTATATCCCCACCTGCTTTTGACCTTTCTGTTTTTATCCCATCAATCCCAGCCACTTTACTCCCTTTCAGTCCACCCACTGCCTCATGCACTTCCCCCACACTCACAACTTGCTCTTCCTCACTCGTACAAGATGTTATACCTCCCTGCCCAATGCACAAAATCACAGTTTCCTTATCATCATCAACATTTAACAGTTCCTTAAAATATTCCCTCCATCTTCCCAATACCTCCAACTCTCCATCTAATAACTCTCCTATTTTTAACTGTCAAGTCCATTTGTTCCTTAGGCATTCTCAACTTATTAATCTCACTCCAAAACTTTTTCTTATTCTCAGCAGAATTTGTTGATAGCATCTAACCCACTCTCTCACTCAGAATTTTCTTTCAGGCTCGTCGGCTATTGCTGGGGAAATTCGTAATGCCAAAGGTATCAATGGAAGCAAATATATGGGAGAAAATGTCCCTGGAGGAAATGGCACTGGTGTTCACATTGGTGGCACCGGATCCATTAGTGGAGGCAGCAACCAGGTGAGATATCACCGCACTTCGTATAATAAGCGGAAGAAGTCTGCTCGACGAGATTCTGATGGTAGAAGTGAAACACGTGACACCCATCGGTGATTGGAGGAGGATGTTAAAATTCTTCCTGCAGATAGTGATGTTTACTAAGCACTCTGATGACCGGACAGAGTTGCATGATTTCCACCTGTGAATAATGGTGGACGGTCAGGTGACTGTGATGTTGGCCATGCTCCGAGAGGCGCAGGCTGAACCCTCTTCCGTGTGTCTGTGAATAAATTTGTGCAGCTCATTGCTCTGCCAAGGAGTGGAAGAAAATAAGACAAACAGTGGTGTTAAAGCAGCCCTCCATTCCCCAAATCATTGCGTGAGAAGTGCATTATGTGTGCGGACAGTATCTTGCGTAATGAGACTTGTGAGTGAATTGGATGTCTTCTTCCACAACCATAAGATTTTAGTAGACCAATATTCTTAGAGCTCACTTTTTAAGAGTTTTATTTATATTCTTTAAGCTCAACTTG
>NC_091294.1:22469236-22484695 GCF_038502225.1 Cherax quadricarinatus
CTCCTCTTCAAGGGGGGCTCCTTGGCGTGGTGAAGAGGCTCTTGGTCTGAGGAATTAGACATGTTGGTCTCCTTCCTCAGACCGAACCTAATTACCCCCCAATCCCCCCTTCCCTATCCCATCCTCCCCATCCTCCCTTTTTCCTTTCCTCCTCCTCCCCCCATCCTTCCCTTATTCCCTTCCTCTTTTTGGCCTTTGGGATTCTTCCCACAGGCCTACAGGTTCCTAGGTAGGGGGAAGGGTACTGGGGTCAATCCCATTCCGTTGAGGTTCTTGGCGGTGGTGTAGTTTGCTATGGAATCTGGATCACCTGGGGATATCCCGTTCCCTCTCCGGTCTTCCGGGGGGTGGCTTTTGGGTGTCTTTCGGGCAACGGGTGTATCTCTGGAGGCCGCCTTTCGGATTCCAGGGATGGTGGCCAAAGGAGGTATGCTTTATGGTGGATATCCGGCCGCCCTCTCTTTTGTCCACCGAGGAAGCTCGGCAGATGTGAGGTTGCTATCCTGGATTGCTGGTTTACTGGGTTCCATGCCGCATCTGCACTACTTGCGGTGTTGAGGTCCTCTTGGGCACAGAGGGTGATTTCCAGCCCTTTCATTCCTCCTGGGAACTATTCCTCCCCATTCCCCCTTTTTCTTTTTTTTTTCTTTTTATTTTCTTCTTTTTTTTTTCTTAAAAACAAAAAGAAACAAGTAACCTAACCATGGAAGCCCTGGTCCACGAACCTGCTTCCCCCGGGCCCCTTACTGATACCACACCCCGTTCTGACCCTACCTCGTTTTTTGACCATTCTTTGGACAGTCCTGATGCCCCTGTACCTCTTGCTGGTGCTGTTTCATCACCAGCTTCAGGTACCGGGGTCTCGACTGACTCCTCTGATTTGTTTGACCTCTGCCCTCCTTTGACTATGCTTCCGGCCTCTCCCTCTACGGCGCGGCAATTTTCAAATCGCCAGCCCGTCCCACGTCGGACCAACTCTGGTCCCACTTCTAAATGCCAGCGACAATCTCCTGATGATGTTACTTCATTACCTTCCCATTCTACTCGGAAAAGACCGACACATCATGCACTCCCTCTCCACACTCGGTTTCGGACCACACAATGGACTAAATTCTTTACTTTATGACTGACTTCTTCTATTGCCCATCTTTCCGACCATAGTATTGGCAAAGCGCTCCTATGCCATGTTGGTAGAGATATTTCATTTCATGCTCTCAAGAGCAGTACGTGCATCGTCACTGTCCAGAATGCTACCTAAGCTCATGATCTTTCTCTCCTTTCACATATCGATACTATTCCTATCACTATTGAAAAATATCATTCTCTCAATTCTTGTAGTGGTACTGTCATTCTGCCTCATACCATAGTCCAACAGAATTTCCAGACATGTGGCAATGACATTCTTGAACAGCTGGAACTCCAGGATCTCCCAATCCTCAAAGTAGACACTTATGTCCTTCCTGCTCGCGGGTGGAGATGATACTCTTGCAATGTGGCTCGATTAACTTTCGACAGCCGTGAACTCCCATCCTCTGTTTATGTCGCAGGACTTCGGTTACAAGTTTGAAAGGTGATCCCTACACCACAACAGTGTAGAAATTGCTGGCAATTTCTTCACCCAGCGAAATATTGCAGATCTATAGCCGAATGTCCAGTCTGTGGTGCCGACGACCATTCTAATACGTCTTGCAGTCGACCTCCTTCTTGCCTTAATTGTTACGAGGCTCACCCTTCGTACTCTCACCATTGCCAGGTCTACTTAAATGAGCATGAAATCCGTTGCCTTAAAGAAGCAGAAGGTCTCCCTTATACTATGGCAGTTTCTCATCTCCGCCTCCAAGGGAGACTACCCCGTGTTTCTTATTCTCGTGTTTCAAAACGTCCCCCCACTTCTGGGTCCCATTTTCTGCAGCCTCCTCTGTTGTTACCCCTCCCATAGTTACTCCTGTATCTAATTCTTTTGCTGTCCTGGGCTCAGATGTCCCTACTTCAACACCTCAGTCTGTTCTGACATCTTCGAGTTCTCACTCACAAGCCCTGGTATCGACAAGATCTCGTACGACACCTTCTACCAATCGCCCCTCTACTTCTCAGAAGTCCAAAAAATCCCCTTTGCTCAAATCTTCCTTGCCCCCTCCGTCACTTCTTCCACATCCACATTTTACCTTTCCAGTCTCTGTACCTGGTTCTTTCCCTCTCACTGGCTCTATTACAAGTGTAGAGGTTCACCCCCCCTCCTCGTTCTGTGCCTCCCTCCCCTGTCCCCTCCCAAGTCTCTCCCTCTTTTGCTGCCTCCCAGGTTTCTGCCTCTTCTGTCCCCTCCCACACTTCTACTCCAGTTCCCAACATGCTTTCGTCCCCCCCCTACTTTAGTCCAGTCCATTACTATCCCACCCTTTACTCACCCTCCTTCTTCTATCTCCAATATTGTCTCCCATACAATGTCTTTGAATTCAGAAACACTTGACGCTGTTTCAGAATATATTGCAGAGACTAAATCTTCAATGGACACTGATTCACCTCCTGTTCCTTCTCTTCCCTCTCCTCCATCTCCACAACTCCGTTCCTTCGCTGCTTGAACGTCTTCCGATGCCACCGCACATAGACTTTTCTAGTCCATAGGTGCCCTTCCCTACGGATTCCTGGTATTTTCCTCATTGCCAATCATGGCCTATTTACAGTGGAATATCCGCGGCCTCGGGTAATGGGGTGAGCTTCAGATGTTGCATTCCAGGTTTTCCCCTGTTGGTGTTTGCTTACAAGAACCAAAATTACACTCGGCTGTTTTCCAACCTATCGCAGGCTATAATTTATTGTATTCTTCGGATCCTTTCTCAGATGGGACCTTTAACCCTTAAACGGTCCAAACGTATATATGTTTTTTAAACATTTGAACGTATGTAAAAAAATTTAGATCTTCTTTTGTTTTTTACATTTGAAAATGTGTAAAAAACTTTTATCTACATTTTATTTTTTGTTATATTTGAAAACATGTAAAAAAAAACGTAGATCTACTTTTGGAGCGCTACAGATTTGAACATTGATCTGTTTGGACCCTTTAAGGGTTAATGAAAGTGCCCTTCTTCTATGCAATGATATTTCGTACTGTCACCTATTTGTCCATACCTCGCTGCATTACACTGCAGCTCGTATCCACTTCAATAAGTGGTTTACAATATGTTCTTTATATCTCTCTCCTTCTCAGGCATTTTCTATGGCAATTTTAATGCCTACCATTTCCTCTGGGGGGGTGTCTCACTGTGACTCGCATGGCATCCAGTTGAAGGCTTTTCTCGGCTCTCACCCCCTCCATGTTTTAGATACGGGTACTCCCACCCATTTTGATCCACATACTCATACTCTCTCTTGGATAGATCTATCGGTCTGCTCTTCCTCCACTGCACTAGACTTCGCCTGGTCTGTTCTACCGGACTTACAGGACAGCGATCATTTTCCAATCATTCTTTCTTCTTCATCTTCACCACCTTTCTGTAGCCCTCGCTGGCAATTTGATCGGGCAAATTGGGACTTTTACTTGCATCTCATTGCTTTTAGTGAGGTTCCTTCTTAATCCTCCATTGATGAGCTCCTACACCTCTTCTCGACGTCAGTTTTAACCGCAGCTTCTCATTCTATACCCCAAACCTCAGGCAGGCATTCTCAGAAGTGCGTGCCTTGGTGGTCTCCTGCTTGTGCTCATGCAGTACGTTTGAAACGTGCTGAATGGGGCAACGCGCTGCATGGAGCAGGTACCGGTACAATAGAACCGATGAGAGACTTCTTGATTTTAAGCAAAAGCGTGTGGTCGCTCGCCGTGTCATCCGTGACACTAAATGCACTTGCTGGCGAGATTATGTTTCCACCATCACCTCTGCTTCCTCTATGAGTGCAGTCTGGAAAAAAGTGAGGAGATTGAGTGGTAAATACTCTCCTGACCCGGCTCCTGTTCTATGGGTCGCCGGTGTTAATATAGCAAACCCTCTTGACGTTGCCATTGAAATTGGCACTCATCTGGTCCGTATTTCCCGGGGGCTTCATCTATGCCCCTCGTTTCTTTCCTCAAAGTCTGCCAGAGAGTTAGTACCCTTGGACTATTCTTCTCTCAGAGAAGAACAGTATAATGTGCCTTTTACACTTCGGGAACTGGAGGCAACACTCTCAGCTTGCCGATCATCGGCAACTGGGCCTGACGACATTCATATTCGGATGTTACAACATTTACATCAGTCAGCCCTTGTAGTCCTCTTACTCCTCTTCAATCTTATTTGGTCACGAGGAGTTCTTCCCCAGCTGTGGAAATCTGCCATTGTTATCCCTTTCCGCAAGCCGGGTACTATGGGGCATGATGCCTCATACTATCGTCCCATTGCTCTTACTAGTGCAGTTTGCAAAGTGATGTAACGTTTGGTAAATCGACTTTTAATATGGTATTTAGAGACACACAACAGTCTCTCCACTAGTCAATATGGCTTTTGTTTGGGCCGTTCTACCATAGACCCCTTACTACGCTTGGATACGTATGTTCGTAATGCCTTTGCGAATAACCACTCAGTTATTGCCATATTTTTTGACCTTGAGAAGGCATATGACACTACTTGGAGGTATAATATTTTGGCCTAAGCCCACTCCTGAGGCCTCCAAGGCAATCTACCATCCTTTCTTAAGAACTTTTTAACTGACAGACATTTCCGTGTTCGAGTCAATAATGTGCTCTCCCCGGACTTTGTCCAAGCTGAAGGTGTCCCTCAGGGATGTGTTCTGAGCACAACACTTTTTCTCCTTGCTATAAATGATTTGGCCTCTGTTCTTCCATCCAATATTTGGTCATCACTATGTAGATGACTTCGCTATTGCTTGTGCAGGCGCTGACTGTCACCTCATTACAGTTTCTCTCCAGCATGCGGTCAACCGTGTTTCCAATTGGGCCACCATGCATGGGTTTAAATTTTCCAGTACCAAAACTCGCCAAATTACTTTCACTAGACATTCTGTCATCTCCAATCATCCTTTGTACCTCTATGGCTCCCGTATCCCTGAACGTGATAGTCAGGTTTCTAGGCCTTCTCTTTGACCGTAGGTTATCCTGGAATCCTCACATTACCTATCTGAAGGCAACTTGTCACAGCCGGCTGAACCTTCTTAAAACCCTTGCTCATCTTTCATGGGGAGCTGATCGTCGAACTCTCCTTCGTCTACATTCAGCCCTCATTTTGTCGAAACTCGATTATGGTGACCAGATCTATTCAGCGGCCTCTCCTGCTACTCTCTCTTGCCTTAATCCCATCCATCACCAAGGATTACGTTTATACCTTGGTGCTTTTCGCTCTTCCCCTGTTGAGAGCCTCTATGTAGAAGCTAATGTTCCATCCTTGCCTGATCGCCGTGATGCCCATTGCCTTCAGTACTATGTACGCTCTCATGATCTCCGCAATCCTTCCATTTATAGAATGGTCACCGATATTATTAGACATTATTTATTTGTTTGCCGCCCCTGTTTATTCCATCCCTTCTCTCTTCGCTTACATTCGCTCTTGTCTTCCCTTCAGTTACCACCTTTCTATGTTCATGTAGCATCTATCCCTACCCCCCTGGGAAGTTCCAGCTGTTCAGGTCTGTTCTTTCTCACTCCCTTGCTCAAAAGCCCAACTGCCTACGATGGCTTCCCATTCTCTTTTCCTTGACCACTTCCACTCTCATTCTTATGCCATCGCAATGTACACAGATGGCTCTAAGTCTTCTGACAGTGTAGGATTCGCAGCAGTGTTTCCGGACAGCGTTGTGCGAGGGCATTTACTATCTTCGGCTAGCATTTTTACTGCTGAATTGTATGCCATTTTTGCAGCACTTATTCGTATCGCATCTATGCCTGTGTCATCATTTGTGGTTGTCTCAGACTCCCTTAGTGCTCTACAGGCTATACGGAAATTTGATGCACCTCACCCCCTAGTTCTCCGTATCCAACTTTGGCTATGCCGTATCTCTATCAAGCATAAAGATATTGTTTTTGTTGGGTCCCTGGTCATGTTGACGTACAGGGCAATGAGTAGGCAGACACTGCTGCGCAGTCAGCAGTACATGACCTACCAATTTCATATAGAGGTGTTCCATTTCCGGACTATTTTGCTGTAATAACTACCCACCTTCGCACCCGTTGGCAACAACGTTGGTCAACTCTACTCGGTAAGAAACTTCATTTTATTAAACTGAGCATAGGTTACTGGCCGTCTTCTTGTCATCAGTGCCAAGATTGGGAGACTGCTGTCTCCCACCTTTGCATTGGCCACACTTGTCTTACTCATGGGTATCTCGTGGAGAGGCACCCTGTTCCTCTCTGTGAGAAGTGTTAAGTTCCAGTATCAATTAGCCACATTCTGTTAGACTGCCCCCTCTATCAACGAGCATGCAGAATTTACCTCCAACGTCGTCTCCGCTCTTCTACTTTCTCTTTACCTTCCCTTCTTGCTGATGGACCCTCCTTTAACCCTGACTCTCTCATTGACTTATTGACAACGACTGATTTACTCAACAAACTCTGATGATGTTACCTTTCGCACTCCCCTGAGCCCTTTCTACCTCAATCTCTTGCTGCTCTCTACCCTTTCACTATCCACTGCCCCGCTGTTCTCCGTAACCTATTACTCGTCCATATCCCTTTTGCCACCTGATACCCTCGCTTCCTTCCTGCCCTGCAGCGCTGTATAGCCCTTGTGGTTTAGCGCTTCTTTTTGATTATAATAGTAATGTGCAACACCCTTTCAGAATGTCTTATAACCTATGCCCTAAGTAAAGAGAAACAATTCAGGAATGTTTCTATCTCTGTCTGTCTCTGTCTACCCTTCTCTTTCTGTCTCTGTCTATCTCTTTCTATGTCTTGCAGGTAAACATAAATACAGTTATGCAGTGTAAATTACCTAGGATAACCCAAAAAATCCATACAAAGTGCTGTACTGTGCTTGTAGATACAATGCGTAAGAATACCTGTTGGTTCACAGTGGCTCTCTCTGAGACAGAGAGAGAGACAAGCAGACAGAGAGATAAGTAGATAGAAAGACGGATAAGCAGAGACAAAGATGCCAACGCTCATCAAATGTGACCAGTTATCTCATCTTATCACTGGACCCTCGCCAGCTCATCACAATGTCACCCCTTATCTCATCACTGGACCGCTCATCAAATGTCATGCACCCTCGCTCGTGGAGCTTGTCACTGACTTGTCTTACATCATGCTTCAAGGGAACTACTACCTCCTTCTTCTTCTTCTTCCGTCTTCTTCCTTCTTCCTACTTCTTCTTCCTTCTTCCTTTTCTTCTTTCATATTATTATATACTCGCTTATCCAAAACATTGCTGGGACTTATAAATACTTTGTATATATTTCTTGACAATAGTAAATGACCAAGACAGATGTAAATGTCCACCTGTCAGTGTGTTTGTGGCAATTTGAGTACAATTTCAGTACCTAATATTAGTGTCAGAACAAAGATTGGTTATGAAATGACAAGGACTACTATAAATTGTAATTATCAGAACATAAAAATTATATAAAATAATTGAGAAATGAGAAAAAAAGGTATATCGGCAACACTTCTGCAAGCGGCAGGACTTGATGTTGCCGTCAGGTGATCACCAAGTGCCAACTTTGCAGCCTCATATCTCGGTAAGTACTGACCCTAAACAAATTTTTTTTATCCTATAATACTTATAAAAATGTGCTCTTTATTTCTATAAAAAAATGATTTTTTTATTTTTCAAAATATTCGGGGCAGTAACGGTAAGAACGTATATATACATTCATTATTACATACCTGTATTGAAGACTCTTGTTGGTGTATGGAAGACGGAGGAGGAAAGGTTATTGTTTGGAAGGGGAATCTCTTCTTTATCTTTTAATGGCACTAGGACCAACTTGAGTCACTGGACCCCTGTCGCACAGGAAAACTGTCCAGAGAGGTCTGTTTCTATTGCCTCTTTAAGATTTGCCTGAAGTGGGCCAAGGTTTTCTCACTGAACATGTTGCAGATGTGGATTGTTTCAGTTTTGTCAGGGTGATATTTCTCAGCAAAAGCTTTGGCGTGGTGAAGAGGCTCTTGGTCTGAGGAATTAGCCCTGTCGGTCTTCTTCCTCAGACCGAACCTAATTACCCCCCATTCTCCCCTCCCCTATCCCATCCTCCCCATCCTCCACTTTTTCCATTCCTCCTCCTCCTCCTCACCCCTCCCTTTTGCCCTTCCTCTTTTTGGCCTTCGGGATTTCTCCCACAGGCGCGCTAGTTCCTAGGTAGGGGAAAGGACACTGGGGTCCATCCCATTCCATTGAGGTTCTTGGCGGTGGCGTAGTTTGCCGTGGAATCTGGATTGCCTGGGGATGTCCCGATCCCTCTCCGGTATCCCGGAGTAGCTTTGGGTGTCTTTTGGGCGACGGGTGTATCTCTGGAAGCCACCTTTCGGATTCCGGGGGTGGTGGCCGAAGGAGGTATGCTTTGTGGCGGATATCCGGCCGCCCTCTCTTTTGTCCACCGAGGTAGCTCGGCAGATGTGAGGTTGCTATCCCGGATTGCTGGTTTACTGGCATGAAGGGTAGGGTATGGCACGGGTTCCATGCTGCATCTGCGCTACTAGCGGTGTTGAGGTCCTCTTGGGCGCGGAGGGAGATTTCCGGCCCTTTCATTCCTCCTGGGAACTATTCCTCCCCGCTCCCCCCTTTTTTTATTCTTTTTTTTATTTTTATTTTCTTTTCTTCTTTCTTTTTTTTTCTTAAAAACAAAAAGCAAAGGAGTAACCTAACCATGGCAGCCCTAGTCCATGAAACCACTACCCCCCGGGCCCCTTCTTGATACCGCACCCCATTCTGACCCTGCCTTGTGTTTAGACCACTCTTCGGACACTCCTGATGCCCCTGTACCTCTTGCTGGTGCTGTTTCCTCACCCGCTTCAGGTACCGGGGCTTCGACTGACTCCTTCGATTTGTCTGAACTCCGCTCTCCTTTGACTATGCTTCCGGCTTCTCCCTCTACGGTACGGCAATTTTCGAATCGCCCGCCCATTTCATGCCGGACCAACTCCGGTCCTACTCCTAAACGCCAACGTCAATCTCCTGATGATGCTCCTTCGTTACCTTCCCATTCTACTCGGAAAAGACCGACACGTCAAGCACTCCCTCTCCACGCTCAGTTTCGGACCACACAATGGACTAAATTCTTTACTTTAAGACCAACTTCTTCTTCTGCCTACCTTTCTGACCATAGTATTGGCAAAGCGCTCCTGCGTCATGTTGGCAGAGATATTTCATTTCACGCTCTCAAGAGCGGTACGCGCATCGTCACTGTCCAGAATGCTACCCAAGCTCATGATCTTTCTCTCCTTTCGAATATCGATACTACTCCTATCACTATTGAAAAACATCTTTCTCTCAACTCTTGTAGTGGTACTGTCATTCTGCCCCATACCATAGTCCAACAGAATTTCCAGTCATGTGGCAATGACATTTTTGAACAGCTGGAACTCCAGGATCTCCCAATCCTCAAAGTAGACACTTATGTCCTTCCTGCCCGGGGGCGGAGATGTTACCCTTGCAATGTGGCTCGTTTAACTTTTGACAGCCGAGAACTCCCGTCCTCTGTATATGTCGCGGGACATCGGTTACAAGTTCGAAAGGTGATACCTACACCGCAACAATGTAGAAATTGCTGGCGTTTTGGTCACCCAGCGAAATATTGCAGATCTATGGCCGAATGCCCAGTCTGTGGTGCCGACGACCATTCTAATACATCTTGCAGTCAACCTCCATCTTGCCTTAATTGTAATGAAGCTCACCCTTCGTACTCCCGCCGTTGCCAGGTCTACTTAAATGAACGTGAAATCCGTTGCCTCAAAGAGGCAGAAGGTCTCCCTTATGCTATGGCAGTTACTCATCTCCGCCTCCAAGGGAGACTACCCCGTGTTTCTTATTCTCGTGTTTCCAAACGTCCCCCCACTTCTGGGGTCCCATCTTCTGCAGCCTCCTCTGTTGTTACCCCTCCCATAGCCACTACGGCATCTAATCCTTTTGCTGTCCTTGGCACTGACGTCCCGACTACAACTCAGTCTGTTCTCACATCTTCGCGTCCTTCCTCACAAGCCCCAGTATCGACAAGACCTCGTACGACACCTAATACCAATCGCCCCTCTACTCAGAAGTCCAAAAAATCCACATTGCTCAAATCTTCTTTGCCCCTTCCTTCCCTTCTTCCACCTCCACACTTTACCTTTCCAGTCTCTGTACCTAGTTCTTCCCCTCTCTCTGGCTCTATTACAAGTGTGGAGATTCACCCTCCTCCTCGTACTATGCCTTCCACCCCCGTCCCCTCCCAAGTTTCTCCCTCTTCTGCCACCTCCCAGGTTTCTGCCTCTTCTGTCCCCCCCCACACTTCATCTCCAGTCCCTTACACTTTTCCCTCCCCCTCTACTTTGGTACAGTCCATTACTGTCCCAATCTTTACTCACCCTCCTCCTCCTATCTCCAATATGGTCTCCCATACATCTTTGAATTCAGAAACACTTGAAGCCATTTCAGAATATATTGCAGAGACTAAACCTTCAATGGACACTGATTCACTTCCTGTTCCTTCTCTTCCCTCTCCTCCATCTTCACAACCCCATTCTTCGCAACGCTCCGTTCCTTCGCTACTTGAACATCTTCCAATGCCACCACACGTTGACTTTTCTAACCCCTCTAGTCCGTAGGTGCCTTTACCTACAGATTCCTGATATTTTCTTCATCGCCAATCATGGCCTATTTACAGTGGAATATCCGCGGCCTCAGGGGTAATCGGGGTGAGCTTCAGATGTTGCTTTCCAGGTTTTCCCCTGTTGGTGCTTGCTTACAAGAACCAAAATTACACTCGGCTGTTTTCCAACCTATCTCAGGCTATAATTTATTGTATTCTTCGGATCCTTTCTCAGATGGGACCTTTAATGAAAGTGCCCTTCTTCTACGCAATGATATTCCGTACTGTCAACTATTTGTCCATACCTCGCTGCATTACACTGTAGCCCGTATCCACTTGAATAAGTGGTTTACAATATGTTCTTTATATCTCTCTCCTTCTCGAGCATTTTCTATCCCAGACTTTGCCTTTCTTGTTTCATCCTTACCACCACCACTTCTGTTACTTGGTGATTTTAATGCCCACCATTTCCTCTGGGGGGGGTCTCATTGTGACTCACGTGGCATTCAGTTGGAGGCTTTTCTCGCCTCTCACCCCCTCCATGTTTTAAATACGGGTACTCCCACCCATTTTGATCCTCGTACTCATACTCTCTCTTGCATCGATCTATCAGTCTGCTCTTCCTCCACTGCACTAGACTTCACCTGGTCTGTTCTGCCAGACTTACATGACAGCGATCATTTTCCGATCATTCTTACTTCTCCTTCCTATTCACCACCTTTCCGTAGCCCTCGCTGGCAATTTGATCGGGCAAATTGGGATCTTTACTCACACCTCACTGCTTTTAGTGAGGTTCCTTCTTCATCCTCCATTGATGAGCTCCTACACATCTTCTCGACATCAGTTTATACTGCAGCTTCTCATTCTATACCCCAAACCTCAGGCAGGCATTCTCAGAAGTGCATGCCTTGGTGGTCTCCTGCTTGTGCTCGTGCAGTACGTTTGAAACGTGCTGCATGGGGCAGGTACCGGTACAATAGAACCGCTGAGAGACTTGTTGATTTTAAGCAGAAGCGTGCGATCGCTCGCCGTGTCATCCGTGAAGCTAAACGCACTTGTTGGCGAGACTATGTTTCCACCATCACCTCTGCTTCTTCTATGAGTGCAGTCTGGAAAAAAGTGAGGAAATTGAGTGGTAAATACTCTCCTGACCCGGCTCCTGTTCTACGGGTCACTGGTGTTGATATAGCAAACCCTCTCGACGTTGCCATTGAACTTGGCACACATCTGGTCCGTATTTCCCGAGGGCTCCATCTATGCCCCTCGTTTCTTTCCTCAAAGTCTGCCAGAGAGTTAGTACCCTTGGACTTTTCTTTTCTCGGAGAAGAACAGTATAATGTGCCTTTTACACTTCAAGAACTGGAGGCAACGCTCTCAGCTTGCCGATCATCGGCAGCTGGGCCTGATGTCATTCATGTTCCTATGTTACAACATTTACATCGGTCAGCCCTTGTAGTCCTCTTACACCTCTTCAATCTTATTTGGGCACAAGGAGTTCTTCCCCAGCTGTGGAAATCTGCCATTGTTCTCCCTTTCCGCAAACCGGGTACTACAGGACATGATGCCTCCCACTATCGCCCCATCGCTCTTACTAGTGCAGTTTGCAAAGTGATGGAACGCCTCGTAAATCGACGTTTAATGTGGTATTTAGAGACTCACAACAGTCTCTCCGCTAGTCAATATGGCTTTCGTAAGGGTCGTTCTACCCTAGACCCCTTACTACGCTTGGATACGTATGTTCGTAATGCCTTTGCGAATAATCACTCAGTTATTGCCATATTTTTTGATCTTGAGAAGGCATATGACACAACTTGGAGGTATAATATTTTGGCCCAGGCCCATTCCTTAGGCCTCCGAGGCAATCTACCATCCTTCCTTAAGAACTTTTTAACTGACAGACATTTCCGTGTTCGAGTCAATAATGTTCTTTCCCCGGACTTCGTCCAAGCTGAAGGTGTCCCTCAGGGATGTGTTCTAAGCACAACACTTTTTCTCCTTGCTATAAATGATTTGGCCTCTGTTCTTCCACCCAATATTTGGTCATCACTCTATGTTGATGACTTCGCTATTGCTTGTGCAGGCGCTGACTGTCACCTTATTGCAGTTTCCCTCCAGCATGCGGTCGACCGTGTTTCCACTTGGGCCACCACACATGGGTTTAAATTTTCAAGTACCAAAACTCACCAAATTACTTTCACTAGACGCTCTGTTATCTCCGATCATCCTTTGTATCTCTATGGCTCCCGTATCCCCGAACGTGATACAGTCAGGTTTCTAGGCCTTCTCTTTGACCGTCGGTTAACCTGGAAACCTCACATTACCTCTCTGAAGGCAGCTTGTCACAGCCGGCTAAACCTTCTTAAAACCCTTGCTCATCTTTCCTGGGGAGCTGATCGTCGAACTCTGCTTCGCCTACATTCAGCCCTCGTTTTATCGAAACTCGATTATGGTGACCAGATTTATTCCGCGGCCTCTCCTGCTACTCTCTCTAGCCTTAACTCTATCCATCACCAAGGCTTACGTTTGTGCCTTGGTGCTTTTCGCTCTTCCCCTGTTGAGAGCCTCTATACAGAAGCAAATGTTCCATCCTTGTCTGATCGCCGTGATGCCCATTGCCTTCGTTACTATGTACGCTCTCACGATCTACACAATCCTTCCATTTATAGAATGGTCACCGATATTAGTAGACATTCTTTATTCGTTCGCCGCCCCTGTTTGCTCCGTCCCTTTTCTCTTCGCCTACATTCACTCTTGTCTTCCCTTCAGTTACCACCTTTATATGTTCATGTAGCATCTCACTTTTCCCTACCCCCCTGGGAAGTTCCAGCTGTTCGGGTCTGTTCTTTCTCACTCCCTTGCTCGAAAGCTCAACTGCCTACGGTGGCTTCCCGCTCTCTTTTTCTTGATCACTTCCACTCCCATTCTCATGCCACCGCTGTGTACACAGATGGCTCTAAGTCTTCAGACAGCGTCGGATTCGCAGCAGTGTTTCCGGACAGTGTCGTACCCCCCGTACGACGCTGTCCGGAAACACTGCTAGCATTTTTACTGCTGAACTGTATGCCATTCTTGCAGCACTTATTCGTATCGCATCTATGCCTGTGTCATCATTTGTAGTAGTCTCAGACTCCCTTAGTGCTCTACAGGCTATACGAAAATTTGATACATCTCATCCCCTAGTTCTCCGTATCCAACTTTGGCTACGCCGTATCTCTACCAAACATAAAGATATTGTTTTTTGTTGGGTCCCTGGTCATGTCGATGTACAGGGCAATGAACAGGCAGACACTGCTGCGCGGTCAGCAGTACATGACCTACCAATTTCCTATCGAGGTGTTCCATTTCTGGACTATTTTGCTGCAATAGCTACCCACCTTCGCACCCGTTGGCAACAACGTTGGTCAACTCTGCTCGGTAACAAACTTCATTCTATTAAACCGAGCATAGGTTACTGGCCGTCTTCTTGTCATCAGTGCCGAGGTTGGGAGACCACTCTCTCCCGCCTTCGCATTGGCCACACTCGTCTTACTCATGGGTATCTCATGGAGAGGCACCCTGTTCCTCTCTGTGAGCAGTGTCAGTTCCAGTATCGATTAGCCACATTCTGTTAGACTGCCCTCTCTATCAACGAGCATGCAGAATTTACCTCCAACGTCGTCTTCGTTCTACTATTCTCTCTTTACCTTCCCTTCTTGCTGATGGACCCTCCTTTAATCCTGACTCTCTCATTGACTTCTTGACAACGACTGATTTACTCCACAAACTCTGATGATACTTTTCGCACTCCCCTCAGCCCTTTCTAGTTCAGTCTCTTGCTGCCCTTTACCCTTTCACCATCCACTACCCCGCTGTTATCCGTGACCTATTACTCATCCATCTCCCTTTTGCCACCTGATGCCCTCGCTTCCTTCCTGCCCTGCAGCGCTGTATAGTCCTTGTGGCTTAGCGCTTCTTTTTGATTATAATAATAATAATCAGCAAAAGCTTGCACCCTACTCCACATTGTACAAATCTCCTTAATCTCTGAAGAAGGCACCTCCCTCCCCCTCTCTTCCTCCTCCTCTGAAGCAAGTTCCTCAGCTGTTATCTGTTGCTGTTCCAGTTGAAAGTGTTGCAGCTCTTCAGTGGTTAGCTCTTCCTTGTTGTCCTCCACCAACTCTTCCACATCCTTGCCACTCACATCCAGCCCCATGGACTTCCCCAAAGACAATAAATTCCACAACAGGCATAGGGTTGTCAGGGTCAGCCTCAACCCCTTCAAAATTCTTCTCGGGGACACATTCTGGCCATAGTTTTCTCCATAATTTTTTCCACCATTTTCTCCTGGAAGTCACTCTCTGCCAAGCCTTACCTATAAGGCTTATGCAGTTGTAGATATTGAAGTGATTCCTCCAGAACTTTTAGGGTCATTTCAGTGCCTGAGGTCACTTCAAAGCACCTTTGAAACACTGCTTTTGTGTAGAGTTTTTTGAAGTTAGAAATGACCTGCTGGTCCATGGGCTGGATGAGAGGAGTGGTGTTAGGAGGCAAGAACTTCACTGTTATAAAACTGAAATCCCTAGACAAATAGTCTACCAAGTTTGGAGGAAGAGCAGGAGCATTGTTCATTTCCAGGAGGCACTTGAATGTCAATTTATTTTCCTGGAGGTATTTTTTCACACTCGGGCCAAACACTTCATGGACCCAGTCAATGAAACGTTACCTCATGACCCATGCCTTATGATTAGCTTTCCAGATCACACACAATTTACTCTT